>NC_054378.1:89659716-89824716 GCF_017654675.1 Xenopus laevis
GGATTTTTAAAGGCGTATTTATCAAAGGGTGAAAGTGAATGTTCACCCGTTGATAAATACGCCTTTTAAAATCCCATAGAAATTAATGGAGAGAGGCAGAATTTCATTATAGCAGACTGTGGTGATCTCTAACTTCACTCTTTGATAAATATACCCCCATAAGGAGGGGATTTTGTCCTGAAAACTGTCAACTGTTCATTTTTTCCAGGCTGAAATCAGGCTCATTGTGAGGTAGAAATTATCATGCCATGTGTGACATTAGTCTAAAGTGGCAGGATTGGCTCTTTTTTCTGACTGCTCAAAATACACTATGTAATGGTTTGGATTATTCATTGTATCTGCAAGGCAGGACTTTCAAAAAACAACATTTAAAAGAGCTAACTAAATGGACTACTATGCTACTACTGTGCATCTGAATGACATGCAAGTATGGGGTATGCAAGGGGCAGGCAGGATGGAAATTGCAGACAACATGGTGATTTGCACTATCTGGACCAAGAAGTAGACCCCCCAAGGAGGAAACTGGCACTTAGAAGTAGACTGAACATATAAAAATCCAATAGCAAGGTATCCAAAAGGTTAAGCTGGATCAGAGTCCAAATATCAGGCAATGTATGCAGCAGACAAGATAGACAGGAATAAGTAAGAAGTTTAGACAAATCTAAGTAAAAGCATAAATCAGTAAACCCAGGAACTTGGAAAACGAAGACCTACAATGTGGTAATAAACTGACCTCACTAAGTGCCATGAAATATAGAATTAAATGACTCTAAACTGCAGAACAGCAGAGCTGGTAAGGCAGGCATTCATGACACGTACCAAACATTTTTGTTTATTAGCTCAATTAGTACTCCACTTATTCTAACCAACCACATTTAAAAATAGTTAATGTCTTAAGATGCATGATGTATTCCTGACTGCACAGCCACTTTCTCATTAAAAATTTTCTGCTGCTTGTTTGTTCATTGTTCTAGCTTGTAGTCATTAGCGACGTACTGTATAAGTGAATAAAGATTCCGATTAAAGCTTTAAGATAACCCAGCAAATGTCTCAACAAGCAAGCCACCTGATATTCATTGTGCTAAGCACCCAAGAGCTCTGTATCTACTAGGGAAGGAAAAACGATCTCATGTCTATATATATTATCCTGTAGATTCAATCTACTTTAATCCCCAAGCATACATCTAGAGATATCGATTCATGCTGAATTTCTCTCTTGTGAATAATTTAGAGCAGTATGGAGAAACCAAAGATCTGTATCTGAAACCTTTATTTTGCCTTATAAAAATTATTTTTAATGCTTTATTAGGGTTGCAAACAATTCTTGCTAGAGACCCTCAGAGCCCCATCAAAACTCTCTGCCCATAGAAAGCCCTTCATTATGAATGTATTAATACAACTCTGGTGAACAGCTATTCCTGTACAAATTAACATTTTATGGTATTGTTTGTTTTTTTTGTTTTTTTTAGATAATCAAACTAACGGGCGCAGGCGTACACTTTCGCTCTGTCGTGTGACTTGTGCCTGCACTTGAGGATGGAACTACTTTCTGGCAGGCTGTTCTTTCTCCTACTTAATGTAACTGAATGTGTCTCAGTGGGACTTGGCTTTTACTATTGAGTGCTGTTCTTAGATCTTCCAGGGAACTGTTATCTTCTGTTAGGGAACTGCTGTCTTGTTAACTTCCCATTGTTCTGTTGTTAGGCTGCTGGGGGGGGGAGGGAGGGGGTGATATCACCCCAACTTGCAGTACAGCAGTAAAGAGTGATTGAAGTTTATCAGAGCACAAGTCACATGTCTGGAGACAGCTGGGAAATTGACAATATGTCTAGTCCCGTGTCAAATTTTAAAATTGAATATAACAAAATCTGTTTGCTCTATTGAAAAATGGATTTCAGTGCAGAATTCGCCTGGAGCAGCACTATTAACTGATGCATTTTGAAAAAAAAACATGTTTTCCCATGACCGTATCCCTTTAAAGGAGAAGGAAAGGTTAAAACTAAGTAAGCCTTATCAGAAAGGTCCATCTAAATATACCAGTAAACCCCCAAAGTAATGTTGCTCTGAGTCCCCTGTCAAAAGAAACACTGCATTTCTTTCCTTCTATTGTGTACTCATGGGCTTCTGTATCAGACTTCCTGCCTTCAGCTTAAACCTCATTGCCCTGGGCAAGAGCATGCTCAGTTTGCTCCTCTCCCCCCACCCCTCCCTTCTTTACTGTAATCTGAGCCCAGAGCAGGGAGAGACTCAGGCAGGAAGTGATGTCACACCACATTAATACTGCAGCTCCTATTCTAAACAAACAGAGAGTTTCTAGAGCTTTTTACTCAGGTATGGTAAAATATTCTACAGAATAAATATAGCATTCTAGCTTGCACTATTGCAGCTAATCTATTGGCAATAAAATGCCTCCATAGCTTTCCTTCTCCTTTAAGCTCTAAGCAGACAGGCTTCAGGTATGGTGTACGCGTGACATCATCACCTAGCACCTGGAGTGGACTTGTGATAGAGAGGAACGTCAGATTATATAGGGGAGTTTAATAAAAGTTGCAAAGAGCAAAACAATTTGTACAAATAATAAAAATTTGCATGTATATTCTAATATAATCTAATATTCTAATATTGCTTGCAAATTTTAATCATGCATTGCGCATTGCCTACTTTTAAGAAGTGCTTGAAGGTGTTGTAATCTTCGGGAACAAACATTACAACCTTTTCAGTAAGAAGTTTTATTACATTCACTGCACACTGGTGCAAACTATAAAATTTACAAATCTTCTTCCACTGTCGCTAAGCAGTTTCCAGGTTCATAAAAGCTATATTAAATTTGCACAAAGAAAAATTTGTAATTGCAATGCTTTTTTAAGATTAGTGCTCCCCTGCTTCTACTGTATATTTTTAGTGAGTTTCTTGGAGAAGAGATCAGTGGAGTAATTTGGGTGGAAATAGAGCTTCTGATATGCTAATACCCAAGTGGGTACCCATCTAAATAAGATTTATGGATATGAGTTGCAGTCTATTTGATTTAAGTTTTTTTTAACCCAGTTCTTTAGGGAGACTGGGAATCATTCTTTGCACCTGTTGTCCCACCTCTCACACTTAGGGGCAGATTTACATAGGGTTGAATATCGAAGGTTAATTAACCCTCGATATTCGACTGTCGAAGTTAAATCCTCCGACTTCAAATATCGAAGTTGAAGGATTTACCGCAATTAGTTCGATTGAACAATTTTAATCCATCGATCGAGCGATTTTTCTACGACCAAAAAAAGCTTAGAAAGCCTATGGGGACCTTCCCCATAGGCTAACATTGAGGTTCGGTAGGTTTTAGGTGGCGAAGTAGGGGGTCGAAGTTTTTTTTTTAAAGAGATAGTACTTTGACTATCGAATGGTCGAATAGTCAAACGATTTTTAGTTCGAATCGTTCGATTCGAAGTCATAGTCGAAGGTCGAAGTAGCCAATTCGATGGTCGAAGTAGCCAAAAAAAACCTTTGAAATTCAAAGTGTATGCGCATTTGAATCCTTCACTCGAGCTAAGTAAATGTGCCCCATAGTGTACAGTATATGGTGTATAATTGAAGCACTAAATACTACACTTTATACTTGTGTTGCTCTCTTGCAGCTAAGAGTGTTGGGAATTTCTATTATTGGTGTTGAGAGGAGAGACAGGTCATTTGGTAACATGGCTTTTACAGTCACTGCTATAAAAGGGTCATATCAGAGCCTGAAAAACTGAAATATGACTGATACTGTCGCATAATGGTAATTCTGTCTTTAATGTAATTTTAACACCATTGTATTCGCATCATTTCCGCCAATAAACATCTACTTTAAAACTATCCAGTTCCTGTTGCTTTGGGTCCCAGCAGAACATAGGCAGGCGTCTGAATACAAATAATAGGTCAAATGTCTGATCTCTTCTTGCAGTGAAATTCTAGCATGCTGACAGTGCTTGAGCAGTGGATGGCCCTCTAATGCCTTGGTAATTACATTTCAAGATGGAGACAGAGTGATTCTTACAAGAGATAAGGTTAGCGACATAGCATTGTGTTGCAAACGGTTTAACCCTTCTTAAACGTGTGGCAGCAAAGAAATAGTCCAAATAAGGTCAAACACCTGTTTATTTGAGTTTGATTAGGTGTCTAAACATAGTTAACATTTTATCACAGTGTAGCGCTATACTAAACTGCTTTATGTGAAGACAGTTTTAGCTACTTTCCTTTGTGGGCTGGGACCACAGATGAGCTCTCTTTCTCAGGGGTAAGCCCTCGCAGCGGGGTGGAGGCAGGGTGTAGTGTAACTGTAACTGTGTGCAATGCACAAGAGATTGGGCGCCAGTAGTTTTATTTGCTTAAACAATAAACGGAGTTTATTAACCAAAACCAGAGTTCACCATGGAGCATGAAACATAGAGTAAAACAGAGATCAATAAAGGTAACACAATATACTCACTGTATGAATATAGAACAACTCTCTGAGGAGTAAGGAGTACATGTAGAGAACAATGCAGCTTGTTGGAAGGTATTTCCCCAATCTTCAGGATTACCTTAAGTGGAACTCCGAAACTCTTACTTCCCTGAGCCAAATGTTAATCAGGCAGGTTTCCCCCAGAAGGTTTGCATCTATAGATTGATCCAACCACCAGCATAGTAGCAACTATAAACCAATCATTGGCCAAACAGTCAGCCTAATATTTTGAGAGGCATATTGGTGAAAAATACGCTCCTTTACCGACCTTGCCGAAAGAGCAGATCTCAAATGTTTGGTCAGCTTTAGTGCAAAGAGCCCAATTCATCACTTCATCACAATCGGCTAGGGGTGTCCCGATCCTTCAACAGTAGTGATGGGCGAATTTGCGGCGTTTCACTTCGCCGAAAAATTCGCGTGAATTTCGCGAAACGGCTTAAAATTTGCGCCCGTTTTTGACGCTGGCGAATTTTTGCCACGAATTTTCACAGGCATTTCGCAAATTTATTCGCTGGCGGCAGATCACGCAAATTCACAGCGAATTCGCGCCTGGCGAATAAATTCACCCATCACTATTCAACAGACTTGAGTACTGTTTCAAACTCCAGTCCATGGAAGGATCACATAACCCCCAGCCTAGTGTGACCACAAGATGCACGCTCCGAAGCCTTATTGTTTTGTGTGGCTTATTAGACATAAGTACATTGTGAGGGGAAGGAAAAGTTCAGAACTGGAATATGTTTTTTGCTTGTTTGGAAGCATAGTTTCCAATGAATATTACCATGCAAATTGGTATCAATGCAGTACGCATGGTAAAGCTGTGATTAAACTCCCTGATTGCTATGTTACTGCACTGGTGCAGCTTTTCCAAGTCATAGTAAGTCATATTAATTATTTTTTTTAATGTGCAAATCGTACAATAAGTAAAGTATTCCACAATATCATTTGTGCATTATGTCACAATTTGTATGTATGCATGCATTACAGGGAATAATGCAGCAGACATTTTAGTGTTCAGTTGGGGAAATCAGTGACGTTTTAGATTCATATTCTATTTGCTACAGTACTCTGATCTAGCCCAGTTGGAAGCAAAGGAGTTAAAAGCGAGGAGTCTGTTAATAACAGTGTTTCTCGGCATCGACTTGGAGCCCAAAGGCAGATTTATTGTATTGTTGATATGTGATTCCAGAATATTATTGCCTGAAAATAAAATGTTTATTTAGCAGCCAATCCCTCTGTAGAGTTACAGCGTTTGGACACTAAACTTCCCCTATAAATAGGTGAGTGAGATTCTGCTGGAAGGACACATTACAGTGAGAAACTTGATAGGGTCATAAATTTATTGTATTATCAGTAGTCAAATCTAAAAAACTGCATACCGCCAATTCCTCACACTGATCCCCAAATATGCATACAAACGTTCAAATAGCCCAATGGCAAACTAGCCCCAAACAAAATTTACTGCAATTTACTGTGTTGTTTTAAAGGGAATTGGTAAGTCTTATAATAAGAAAAAGTAACAACAGACTCTTCTAAAGAGATTCTGCTCAGACAAATCAATGGATCTTTTTGGGGAAGACTCAGCCATCCTACCATTCCATTTACACAATCAGAGATGTTGTTAAGTGGCTCAAAACACAGCAGAACCAATGCTTCCCTTTTAAATGGCTTAGCAGGATCAATTATGTAGAGAGGAGATAAAAGAGCACTTTTGAGGGATTTAAATGCTGCCCTTGGAGATGGAACTTGAAGCTCCCTTGTAACAAGGGTTGCCATTGTGACCAATTAGAATCCTACTTGATGCCAATGTGATTAACAGAGAGGAAGAACGCCCATTGAACGCCCATTGACTTCAATGCATTTCGCAATTTTTTTTGCCATTTAGAGAATTTTTTGGAATTTCACAAATTTTTCATCGAAGCAAAATGGGACGGATTCGCCCATCACTAATTAAACCTCATTAGAGACAAATCAATCCTATTGGGTTTATTTAATTTTGAAATGAGTTACTGGACCTTAGAGATGGTCCAAATGATCCTGTTGTAAAATATGAGGATATCATCTCAGAGTTCCATTGTTTGTATAAAAGCACCCGGCCTGTGGCCATGCAACTCCTCTGGGACATCTAATGTCCTTATGTTTTAAAATAGGGGGTACATTATTCCCTATATATCTATAAATTGGTCTTAATTATGTTATCAGTTATAAGTAGGGCTCTGTGGGGCACTAAGTAATATTGCTAATGCATGCTACTAAGAAAAGTAGTAGTAGTCCAAATACACCATTGCAAATTCTTATTGAGTACATTAGGGAGCTCTTTAGGTAACTTCCACACTGAATGGTCGAAAGAGTGTTCAGAATTAATTTCTGTACTAAGTACAAAAATCGCTTTAATTTTCGAAAGATAATTTGGGTATACAAAAGACATAATAAAGAAGAAGTAGATGGTCTCCAATGGAAAAGGAAGGGAGGGAGTACAGGTTTTGTTACTTTACAGACTATATTCCAATGTAAGTATGGCAACATTGACTACATTCACAGTTGATGGGCAGATGGAGGACTGCTATACGCACAAATGTTAAACTATTGGAAAGCCATGGTGAATTGACTGAACCTTCAGAAAATTCTGGCATGCATGTGAAGCTTGGTATTTACTTTCAGTTCCGCCTGACAAATGCTGAGCCTTGTTTATCCTCTGCCTGGCAGATATGAAGTTCTAATTAGTAAAATGATTAGGGTTTCTGGAGACTGCTATGTCGGAGAAAACATAGAACTCCTTTTTTTCTGGTTTCAGACCTGTGATTGGCTGATAAAGCTCCTATTCAAGTCATATGTGCATGGAATTAATATGGCAGTATTTAGGAAAGATGGGATTTACATTCAGTGCATAAAACAGAAAGACGGTGATTGATTATTACCATCATGTGCATTGCCATAAGTAATTACAATATTCTGATGGGCTTTTGATTTTACAGTATCTGAAGTCAACTGTGCACATGAAGCACAAAAACAAAACATTCTGATTTTAAAGCAAGGTGCAAAGTGCAATATCACCATATTTTTTCTCAAAATACACCTTATCCCAACTCCTTTTTAATGCATAATGCTGTCAGAAGCAACTCTTTTTCCTTATGAATAAGTCTATGGGATTCCAGAACGTAAGTCATTTTATTAGTGGCCACTTTTACACCCCATGCATGTTGTACTTCATTCCTTATGTGCCATTAGTAATGCCTGCAGGCCCAATAAATAAATGAATGAATAATTATGGCAAGCATTACGGACATGGCACCTTGTGGTGTCTTATCAATCTGGCTTTGCAAGGTACAGTACAAGGCAAATATGGTGCCATAGTAAACAAAGCCTACCCAGTGCAGCATGGAATGCGTTTCCCACAATTACAGTGTCATAGTGTCACGGTGTCATGTTGTATCTGCTGCAATGGCCCACAATGCCTCAAAACAAACATTATCGTGAGTACATGGTCACTTCTGGCAATGCATGCATGGCTCCAAAAAACAAAGTTAGCAAACTGTTTGCTAGGGGCAATTCTGTTGAGACTAATGAAGCAATCTGTTCTAGAAATCCTGGAATTGGCTTTTTCTCATCAATGATAAGTACCATTTGACATGCTACCCTCATAATTTAAGTCTTCCATTTTATTTATATCCCTCTTCAGACTGGAGTACAAAACTGCACTGCATACTCCAGATAAGGCCTTACCAGGGACCTATAAAGAGGCATAATTATGTTTTCATGCCTTGAGTTAATGCCATTTTCTATGCAAGACAGAACTTTATTTGCTTTAGTGGCCACAGAATGACACTGTCCAGAATTAGACAACTTGTTATCTATAAAGACCCCTAGATCCTTCTCATTTAAGGAAACTCCCAACACGCTGCCATTTAGTGTATAACTTGCATTTATATTATTTTTGCCAAAGTGCATAACCTTGCATTTATCAACATTGAACCTCATTTTCTAGTTTGCTGCCCAGTTTTCCAACTTAGACAAATCACTCTGCAAAGTGGCAGCATCCTGCATGGAACCTATAGTTCTGCACAATTTAGTATCATCTGCAAAAATAGAAACAGTACTTTCAATGCCCACCTCCAGGTCATTAATAAACAAGTTGAAAAGCAAGGGACCTAGTACAGAGCCTTGTGGTACTCCACTAACAACACTGGTCCAATTAGAAAATGTTCCATTTACCACCACTCTTTGTAGTCTATTTTTTAGCCAGTTCTCTATCCAGGTACAAATACTATGTTCCAGGCCAACATTCCTTATTTTAACCAGTAACCTTTTGTTTGGCACTGTATCAAATGCTTTAGCAAAGTTACATCCACTGCCATCCCAGAATCGAGGTCTCTACTTACCTTCTCATAAAAAGAAATTAAGTTAGTCTGGCAAGATCTATTACACATAAAACCATGCTGGCACAAACTCATAGTATTGTGATTTGCTATGAAGTCCAGTATTAGGTTAGACATTCAGTCACTCCAGCCTTTATACTTTACATTTTTCCCTAACTAACATTTTTTTTTACCCAGTTTTATTTTTACTTTGAACTGTTCCTTTAATAGAAAAGCTGTCTAAGAAGTTTTGTAAAGGCTCAAAGGACATATTGCTGTTAAAGATCTTGGATGATCTTGGATGTTGATCTAATGTTTATTGATTTTTTTTTCATTTCTAATTGATTAACATAAAAATTATATCAAGTATAAGGAAAAACAATAACTAAGCAATAGTAACCAATAGTGCTTGTGAGGTGCTCCAATATTTATTGAGGTTGGATAAAAACTGTCCTTTCTCAGTCATGTCTTTGGCACTTCATTAAATATGGGAACACAAAGTGCTAACTCATCAGTTATTTGTTTCTCTTGCTTATAAAGTTTAATATGCATGGGGAGAGGCCTCTGAGTAAAGTAAGTATGCAGGTGATTACTTCAAATGAGTACAGTAATGATCAAATGATCATTGGCAAGTTCACTTTTCCTTTAACATCACATCATGTTCTGGATTCGGGGCAGCCCTATTTTGTTTTTAATAATTTCACCATGGAGAGAGTTGATTAAATTCCCTATACTGTTTCATCGGTTTCTGCTAATTATGGATGTACTGTAATAGAATTTTCACTGCTGACAAAGCCCCTCAATATATACCTTTTATTAAATAAAAATGTACAGCCAGTCAGTAAAATCTTCTGAATTGACTTTTTCCCCCATAACCTATTGGTTTTAATTATAAGGGTTCTTCTAACGCAAGCTTTAGGGAGAATCTGAGAATTCATTTGGCAGCAAGAGCATCCAATTACCCACAGTAAACCAGGTGAAATGTCTATGAATAGTAAATGTAGATTAGATGGAGTGATATGAAATTTACTGGCTACTTCGTGCACTGTGCATGTGAGATGTAAATCTATCAGCTGCAAGGAAATAACATATGCACCTTGAGTCAACAAGAAGATAATATTACTGGATAAGATTATGGATTGAGGATCTGAAACTCATTCAGCAAAGTAGAATTCCACAGAAAGCACTGATCCTGCTATACAAAACATTCATGCTCTCTTCATCAGCATATCATAACATTAACAAATGTAGCAGTAGAGAAGGGCAATGTTTCAAAGCAAAGTCATCTGCTAATAAAAATAGAATATATGAATTTTGCATCAAAGAATTGGACAACAGAATTTTATAACACCTTAAAAAAACAGTGGGATAGGTACCCACTTAAATGGTAAGCGCATGGGAAGAATTTACTGTCATCTGTCTTTTTTTTTAATTTCAATTTTCCTCTAATAGGACATTTTATGACATGAACATTTTACAATACATGTTGTTCTAATACAGATATGGGATCTGTGTAACTCATTATGCAGAAAGATCTGAATTACGGGAAGGCCATGTAAATAATAATTGTTTAAAAGTATATACTTTTTCTCTTTAATAATAAAACAGTATCATGTTTGAGACAACACCAGGTACTTGGTGTATTTGATGTTTAAATGATTTTTAGAAGACTTAAAGTATGCTGATCCAAATTATGGAGGGATCCCTTATCGAGATAACATTAGGTCCTGCGCATTCTAGATAACAGGTCCCATACCTGTATTCAACATGGTACATATAGACCTACAGTTAAAGGACTAAATCATAAAACACTATATAACACTGTGATTAGTGATGAGCAATTTTTTTTCTCCAGGCATGGATTCCGTGAAATTCCACATTTCGCCGTCTGCAATTTTTTTTTTGGCAAAACTGCGGCAAAAATCTGCCATGAAAAATTTCACCGAGACAAAATTGTCACCTAGACAAAAAAGTTGCCATAAGAAAAAAAAGCCCATTGACTTTAATGCATTTGTAATGAGTAAAAAATTGGCACGTCTATTGCCGGACACAAGGACATACGGTGGCCCTATGTCCTTGTTGTTTTTTATTAATCCTTGGTTTGGGCAATTTCTCTCCCTCAAAAGCCACAAAGCTGCACTTATCACTAGGTAACACTTGCACAGACCCACACACATTACACCTATTACACTCCACATTTAGCTTTTCCTTTTTCATCTCCCTCTAAATCTATACTCACACCTGCACTTATACTTATACTCACACACATACACACACAAGTGTGCACTTATATATACAACTTTACTTTTCCTTCATTATAGTCTCTTCACAATCACATTTTTTTTTTTTTTTTAAATGGGCGTTGGTCTGGGCAGTCTCCCCTTCAAAAGCCGCATATGCAGGTGGCGGGGGAGGATCTAGTCCAGATTGAAACCAAGGTTTTAAATTTTGATCACAGGTAAACAGGTTAGGGACCGCCGTATGGGGTTTACCTTGACGTGGTATGGCGGCTTACCAATTTTATGATCATAACTTTGTAACAAAAAATCCTGTTTTTCATTTTTTAGACGGGATTATTGTATTTAAATATTTTTTTATATGGCCTTAGGAGTGCACCCACAACCCCCCTCTTGTACCTAATATTAAAACAGTACCTTGTACTTGATCCCAACTAAGATATAATAAATCCTTGTTGGAAACTAAACTAGCATATTGGGGTTATTTAATGGTTACATGATTTTCTAGTAGACAAGTTATGAACATACAAATTATGGAAAGATCCGTTAGCATCCCAAGCATTCTGGATAACAGGTCCCATACCTGTGTTAGTAATTGAATTTACTAAGATGCCAAAATGCCTCTGATATTGAAATAGGACAAACTTAACACCCAAACACTTTCCAAACATTTTCCAAATGACAGTTGCAATGCATCCATCCATTGTACAATGCATTCATTTAATTAATGGCAACTCAAATCGTGGTTTGATGAAAAATAACTTGAATTGAAACAATGAGTGCTTCCATAGAAAGTGAGCAAGATAAATAATATTAACTAAGATACAATTAACTGCAGCAATTTTTTTTGAATTAATAGGTTACGTTAACGTTCTCTGAGAATAAAAGCCGCTGGATTTCTACCACACAAGGGAGTCCTGATTTCTATCAATTTCTCTAATTTAGTTTATAGAAACACAGTGAGAAAACAACAAACAGATTGGCCTGAACACATCCCAAATGATTTGGCTATTTGTGCAGCGCAGGAAATTCAGTGCCAAACACAAGACTTGTTGATGCTCTTTTACGGCAGGAGAAAAAGAGATCTAGATTTGCATCAGATACATGGCTGTGTGGAAAGTGCACTATTAATACCCAGCAAACAGGTCCAATAGCCAAGCAATTTACAAACAAACGTGAAATGGGAATTCAAAAGCTTGTTCCACATACAAGATAAGGTTTTACATAAATTGTGCTCTAAGCAACTATTATTTGTCATATCAAATGACAGGGAGAATTGTTACTAGGAAGAGGAAGCAAAAAATTAAAACTCGATGTGTGTACAGTATTTAGTATATTCCACTGAGAATTCTTCCCCCATGTTTCTTTCCTTCAACATACTAATTCTAATACTAACAACATTTTGCCCTGGAAACTATTGGTTAAGAGTGACAGTGTTACCTCTAGTTTCATGCAGGACCTGATATTTATTATGTTTACATGTATTTATTACGTGTAAATGAGTTCTGATATATACCCCATTGCATATAGACACCCAGAGATACTGGGTCCCTTGCTGGTAAGGCCTGGCTATACTGACAGCTAACATCTATTATGATTATCATATATGATTACCAAGGGTTTAGATGCACCCACTATTACTGGAGCAGTAGCATAATACCTTGAAAATAAAAATATAATGAAATCCTGGCTTTTAAGGAAATGTGAATGCAGAATTATGTTGTCTCTCATACACCTCAACATATGGCTCAACATATGGCTCCTAATATAAATGAAGATGATAATACCTGTATGGTGCTTGAGACATACAAAGCAGGATTCTGCTTTTTGTGTCTATTGAAGTTTTTACTTTGAAATAATTTCTAGAAATTGCGCTACTACTCCATTATTAATGGATCCTTCTTTGTGCATCTCAAGCACCATAATAAGAATTGTGAATACCCCACTTCAACCATACAGGTATTATCATCTTCATTAATATTTGTATGTATCCACTGGCGTGGAGGAGGTCAGTTCTAATACCTGTTACCGGGGAGCATTTATTTTTATTATCATCAAATGTCTGAACACCTTACAGCACACTACAATGGAAAATGGGTGCATGCTGCACTACATGAATATTTACAGTACTGTAGCACATGTAAAACTTCAGGTTAAGGAGGGCTTCATTTGTTTATAGCAATGTACATCTTTTGGTTCCTTTTAAGCCATCACACAATAACCATGTTTCTTATTACTTTCATATGTCGACAAACTGGAAATCACCAGTAAAAGGGAAAAGGGAAATTGCTTAGTTATAGAGTTAAGTTGGGGTGAAAGAAGACCAAAGTCCATTAAGTTTAACTTTACCAAATGAACCCCAGTGCTTGTGTTCTGTAAGTAGTTTGGAAGACATTTCACTATAATACATCTTACCTCTATTTACACTTCTGGAGGTTGCAGCTATATATATTTCTTATACCTTTGATCTACCCAGAATAAGCATGCAGGGTATCTACTGCCAAATAAAAGTATTGACGCGTTTAATGGCTACATTAAGGTCAGTTTCAACAGACTTATACTTTGTAGCTTTTTTTAGACTTTATTATCATCTATGTAACTACACTGAGAACAACACAAAGGTCAGTAGAATGAACACCAGGAGCGTATTTTTAGAGGAGGCTAGCAATAGAAGGTTTTCTAAAGGAGAACTCATAATATATGTCCGATGGATGGTCTCTTACGGGAAGGCTAAGCCTCCATGATGATATCCAAATGATATATAGGTGTAAGGTAGGGTAGGAATTTGCCCTCTACCTTCTTAGTACAATCCTTATAAAAGTTAACACCAGCTATGAATGGGTCAGGTTATAATGATTCTATTGGTTAGGCATGTTATGGGGTTGCTAGATGTTTCTTATTGGTCAGCGATGTCAATTGGTTTCCTAGTCCATAAAAGGGACTAAGACAGCAAGCCTCTTGTAAGAGCTAGGCTTAAGCTCCCCATAGAGGCGACGATTCTTCTTGCCGAACGACCGATTTTAGGGAAGCCCGACCAATCCTTCGAAATTATCGTGCGGTTAGTACGATTTGAACGATCGTACATCTTACGATTTTTCAGCCGACATCTGTCAGGAAATTGATCGGCCAGGTCAAAAAATCTTTGTTGGTCCCAGTGCAATCTATCTATGTTTGCAGGGCCAAGCAGGCAGCTCCCCTTTGTTTTCCTGAGAAGATCATGGTCTCACGATCAGGATCTGATCTTTTAAAAATCTCAACATCTATGGCCAGAGCAGTCCGAGGCCCCACAAAGACAGATAAGAAATTTCTGCAAGTGTTGATGCTCAAACGGATAGCTGCAGGGATAGAGAGATCCCAAAAGGAGGACCGCTGAGATATTCCTATACAGAATACTAGCTGAGTGAGAATGACTGCCCACTGTAATTAATGTTCTGCCAGTGCGTGTGTCATCAGGGACGATATGTAATAAGCAATGTATTGTGTACCTGTACCTCATGCAATAATTAGAAATATCCTGTTGATAAGAGTCTGATATGATATTCAAGAAAATAAACAGTTAAATGTGTCTCTTAGAACCACTTGCATTTGAGTTATTGCAAGATCTGTAAGAGGTCAGTGTGGAAACTTTTCCTACAGTCCTTTTGAAAGAACCCACGAGAGAAAGCATTGCATGCTCTACTGGGAGACACAGCCTGTGACAACTGACAAATAAGCTATTGTGCTGTAAGAAAAGCAGTAAATTTAAAGCAAAAACAAGTTCATTTCCATAATAGGAAGAGCTGTTTCATTTTTTGTTTACTTTGGTTCGCAATTAACACCCCATTTAATATATAAAACAAGGGACCAGCCAGGTATCCTAGGGTTTTGGCAAACATACATAGAACAGAAGATTTTGGTTACACTTAGTGATGGTCGAATTAAAGCCGTTTTGCTTTGCCGAAAAATTTGAGAATTTCGCAAAACGGCGAAAAATACGCGAAACGGCGAAAAATACGCGAAACAGCGCCAGCGTCGCAATTTTTTTTTGACGACGGCGAATTTTTGCTGTGAATTTTCGCGGCCGTTTCGCGAATTTATTTGCTGGCGGCGAATAGCGCGAATTTGCCGCGAATTCGCGCCTGGCGAATAAATTCGCCCATCACTAGTTACACTGACAATGGGAAGGTTGTTGAGACACATTTAGTAAAACCTACAACGACAAAGGCTGCTTCTCATGCTTATATTTGATATTACATTTCAGGGGATAGTTGTATGGGTGTGAGACCATATAAACTAGGGAAAATGTGGGAGAGACTAAATACTCCTTCAGTGGGATGTCCTAAATATGTTCACTAATTGTCTGCACACACACGTGCGTTGCTTCTGTTATTTCTGTGTCACTGTTTTGAATCCATAGCATCTGTTTGTGTATTACATTAAAAATATGGGTTTTTTTTCACCTTCCCTGACAAGACCAATGAGAAAGGAATGTGCTACTTAGCCCTTTGTGGTGCTTGTGCACTTGTCTTTTATCATCTATTTATGAGAACAGAAAACCTCTGGCAACCCTAGTTTGTGCATGACACCGTGCTAGTTGGCTCTCCTCTCCTAATAACAAGAACACGGAGCGCAGATTTTGCACCTGGATTACATAATTATTTTCACTTGCATTTAAATACCCAAACAGTGTTTCTTATCCATTCCAGAAATATCTTTATCCTCTGGTGGATTTGGCTCTCTTCCATAGCTTTTATTATCTGCCAATGACATTTGTTATATGCACAGTGAAACCTTACAGTCAGAGAGCTTCTTTATATATTTGGAATTATCATCTCATTATATAGGAAATAATCTCACTGTGCATTGAATTAAACAGTACATTAGCAGATAGGGCTGTGCTCGATATTCAGTGTACATGAAGAAGACCTGCCATAATATATATTATTTAAATAAAATGCATTAGCATACAGTATGTCTACCTGTCTCTCTTTATACATATACAGAGCATATAAAACAGTCACTCAGAATTTATTATATAGGTATAAGTATGTATAGGTTGTTGTCAGCAGGGCTCATTAAGCTCGCAGCCTCTTTGTCTAAGATCATTGGCACATGTATAGCATTGTTAGTATTATACTTAAATGGAAAATGGTTCAATATAGTCTCTACAAAGAAACCTGATCCATATGGACTTTCCTCAATGTTTTTGCTCTAATTCTATACAGGTCCACATAGATACCTGCACCTCAAACACAGTACCATATATATATATATATTATGCCTCTCTTCTTCTCTCATCTTCATCCAATTTCCAACTGCAAGATTACTCTTGAGCTCCTTCCTGTCTCGGAATTCTCACTCTTTCTTTCAAAAGTTTCAGATGCCCCCCTAAAGACTTCACCAGTTAAGGGGAGCATACTCAAAGTATCTTGATTGATCAGACATAAGTTTATCATAAATCAACTATTGTTTTCATATTCTTTTTGTTTTAAATGTCCCCTAACTCTTTACATTGTAAGCTTTTGTGAGCATGGTCTTCTGATCCTATTTTTTTTACTATGTAATCTTTATGAGTTTTATTCTAGTAAGACCATTTTAAATGAATGTAAAGCACTGTATAAGTTGCTGGCACCATATAAGTAAATGATGATAATGATAATATATTAGGATTAATGTAAAGGCCTTCATAACAAAGTGTGGATTGAGCTTGAGTATATCAAGAGATTTATTGGCACTTTAGATAATGAAAGTGCTAAAGTGCTGAAAAGGGAGTTGACCTTGGGTGGAGGCACACCATTTTAAGTGTATCTGCTCTCCCATATAGCGGAGGCACAGGACTCCTGTAGTGCCACACACAACTAAATGTGTGGCGCTACACACATTTATGATCTCTATGATTTTGCACAATAAAATTATTTTTTTCATTTTTAAAGCAAGTCCTGCAAGACCTGAGTCATTGTTGTGGATGTGCTTGCTGAAGTACCACCCAGCATTTGGTGAATTATTTTGTGTGTGCCATCCCTTACTATGATATACATATAGTGAATAAAGTACTCCCTATTGTAAAATATAAGGCTATTATAAGTCACTGAGGAGCTTCATGACTTTTTGTGCCTTGATTATAATCTGTTCTTTTATCGCTTCTTTGGTGGCTGTCTAGTTTGTGATTACTGAATCAACTGTCTGGAAAATTTTACAATTAGCTTTTTCCTACATAATTCACAGATGCACATGGCTGGATTATCTTTCGTTTTTATTGTCATATTTATCCAAAGAGTGTGTCAGCAAGGGGATGAAAAACACACACATTTGCCCCTGGGCAAATGCCACCTAACTGGTTACTGACCCCTCCGTACAGTTCCTCTCCTGTTGAGTTCAGGAGTGGCGCATGCACCGTAGAGGGATTCATTGGTAAGGATAAACCGGAAATTCGGCTCTTAAAGGTGCAGGAGCGGCTTTTTGCCACCCCTGGAATCCTCCCTGGCGCTGCGGCCTGAGGCGAGAGCCTCCGCTCGCCTCATTGGCGGAGCGCCCCTGGATATTCTCTAACTGCCCTTACCAAACACATGCACACTTGCATATGAATCACTAGACTTTTCCACACTGAGTTGGTCTAAGAATTGCAGCCCCCTCTCACTGTCTGTTAAGCATGAAACAAATTACCTGGTATTTGTTTTTATTTTTAAATGCCTTTCACTTTAAGATACCTCTGTGCTTAGTCATTGATATAACTCCCAGGATTTTCTACCAGCATGCAAAAAAACAATTATGAGGTGTGAAGAGAGAGGTGCGAGGACACTGTGGATGTGAGAGTATGACTCTTGTTTTGCCTGCCTTATCTCCGGATGATGAAGTAATATACATCGGTGGTGCTCTGCTATTTTCTCACCTCTCTGTTCTCAGCTGTGTTTGGGACTAAAAACAGAGCAAGGTTACATTTGTAATGCAAGTTCACACAGCACAGAAATAAATCGTGCTCCCCATTCCCTGGCGTGCAGCAAAGCCATATTTAGCTAGATTCTATGGAGAGAAGATGAGATGATGAGGGACAAAGAGAAATGACATTTTGAGACAGGAATGCCATTTACCTTGTGCACACAGTGATATGCCATTAAATGCAACAGAAACACAATATTGTTCCATTCTGAAATATTCTATACAAGACATTAATAAAATGGACAATGGCTCTATGGTGTGTCTTTGAGAAGTTACATTTGGGTGACCACACCAAAAAAAAAAGCACCAGAGTGACATTTATTTTAATTAATTGTATATTTGAAGAGAACAGTGAGTAAGCTCCAAGGAGAGCAGGCTTGGCCTGAAGGGGCCCGAAATGTTGCGAAAGTTTATGGCTAAATAAATCACCTTTGTCCATGTACACAAGAAGGAGACCAAACAGAAATTTCCTGCAAGTATAAATTATTCAGGACACAAAATGTTTGAGTTTTACCAACTCTTTATCAAGACTGAAATGCAAAATATACGGTGTTCTAAAATAAATCGCCCTTTCCTAGTTTAATTGCCTACTTATTGCAGTGTCATGTCTGGGTGGATCAAGAGGAGGAGTTTAGAGGCTTCAGTACCTTGGCCTGTTAGGTTGTGACTACATTATTTATTTTGTTATTTTAGCTTGTTATCCTGTGACTATACCATGAAAATTAATATTTCAAATAAGAATGGTCAGATTCTTTTTTTTTTATTGTGCTTTATAAGTTGCCCAGCGTTAAAAAGTGAGTTGTAATGTCCCAAAATTCCATAGAAAGCTTATGCAGATACATCAGGCTTTCCCAGAGCTACATCTACAGCCATTTGCAAGGCTACAGTATATCTCTATGAGTGATTCTGGTGAAATGGCTCAAGATAACTCCACTTAGGATAACGGTGCTAGCAAGTAGTAGATGCATGAACAATTTAACTTATGGAAACAACTTTTCTTTGACCTTCATCATATCAGATCTATCTTCTCATTGAGATGAAATGTCTCCAAACCAAGAATTAAAGACCTCTTTGCACATCGTCTATATTTTTAATCCTGTTGAAATGATGTAGTCATACACATAGGTCTAGATAGGTATACAATAGGCTAGAGTCCTAAAAACACTAGGAGGCATCATCAAGCCATTATGCATTTAGCTGGACAGCACTGATGTTGAAAAATACTGCCATAACCTGCTACAAAATTACCCCGTCCCTAGGAGCTTTCACAAGGCTCTGATCTGTCCATTGAGCTCTAGACAAGTAATCCTGGTCTTCAGTTGGAGGAGCTCCAAAAACAATATCAATAATGCCAGGTTCTAACAGCTGACAGAAGCAGAGAAAAGTGAGTAAAGAAAAGATAATCTTAGAATAATGGTCATGTCTCCATGCAATCCACTCCAACTGGCCATGAATGCAGACTAAACTTATGTGAAAGCAGTGAGTTTGAGGACATTCATCCACACTGTCAGATGGATCAGTTTGTGATACAATACCTGCAGAAGGGGTTGGCGTTGATTTATTTAGTTGGTTTCTTTAGTAAAGCCCATGGGATACAGTACACAGGAAACAGTTAAAGGTAAAGCCACTAATTGTTAATTTCCCTTATCCCCCCATGGGACAAAAAGCTTTGACATGGAGCCTTTAAGTCTGAAGAGAAAGTGCAAAGACTGGCCAGTTGTCTATTCACCCCTTTATATTAAATGAATTCTTCATTACAGCTGTAAAATTGCTTTAGAAGTAAATGTAAAATGTATTAAATGACTGCTTATTAAGCTACAAAAAGAATAAATATTCCATAACCCAAGACAGTTCATGGGCTACAGAAAGGGAGAATAGCAAGAGTGAGATTATAAATCTACTCACTTTGGAGGGGAGATCCCTTACCTGCACCCCCTCTCCCTGATAATGTATTGCCGTATCAATAGACCAAAGCTCTCTAGTACTTGCTTAGCCACACTTTTAAGATTTGTTCTAGACACTTCTGCCACAAAATCAAAACTTTAATATTGATTTTACTTTCCTATAGACACTTGTAGATTTTATTCTTTGTGACCAGCCGCTTAGTATATCAATGAAACCGTCTCTAAAGTATTAATACATATATAACAACCAGTTCTTTAGAACCAATTACTGTAACGCCATACTGAGGATGCCCACAACACTGAAAGGGCCATCAATCTCTAGTCCACTTAACTGTTAGCATTTGCGGCTCACATTTGTTATCCTCTCTCATACAAGCCACATTTCCTACCAAGCATAATTTTTTCTAAAGTTTGCTAGAATCTCAACCCAAACCATATGCACAAGTGCATTGAGTCAGAACCACAAAGGGTACTAAGAGAATTTCCCAATGTTAAAATACACATTAACAGCCTTTGCGAAACAGCGAAAAATCAACAAAACAGCGCCGGCATCTAGTTTTTGACACTGGTGAATTTACGCAGTGGATTCGCAAATTTATTCGCTGGCGGCGAATCGCGAGAATTTGCCGCAAATTTGTGCCTGGCGAATAAATTCGCCCATCACTAGTCGTCTGTCACAGTCTTATTCCCCTGGCATTTGGCTCTGAGTTTTAGGACTTGTGTGTGTGTGTCACTAGCTGCTCCCGGAATAAATACAGAAGATGAGAAAGTCTCAGGGGACAGTTGTGGAAGAATGTGTGTGCTGGAATGCATTCAGAATTTATTGCATGGCCAAAATGAAACTCTTAACCCCTTGCACTGTAATAAGAAACTCAATGCAGCATGTCCATATTGGGCTAATTAGAACTAAACAGTACAGTACTCTACAATGATTACAGTACTACAATTCCTATCATTCTCCTCTCAGTTTAAAATGCACTAAGGGGCTGCTGCATAGCAGTCATTTAGTTATACAATTTAGTTATAATACTTATTATAAACAATACATGAACATAATCATGGCTGTGAAAGGGCTGACCTGGGCAGAGAAGTCAGCTGTGACCATTGGATTAAAACATAAAGAAAGACATAAGGGGCCAGGTTGGAAGAAAATAATGGGCACATCTTTATTAAATAAGATAAAAATAAACTGAGCTGTACACATTATGCCAGCTGCTGAACAAGTCAATATGAATGAAATAAACACCAAAGTTACAGAGTCTCAAGCTGCAAGGGGAAAAAGCTGAGAGGGTTTGAACTTAACTCACATCAGCTTAGTCCTCCATTTTTTGGCACTGCAACAAAAAATCCTGTGCTCTACAACTTAGCTCAGTAGCTCTACAAGTAGCTCCAACCACTGCCCTCTAACCAGTCACATTCAGCTCGCCCAAATCTAGCCTGGCAACCATGGCCCATCATGCCTCTCAGTTGGAGAGGGGAGGGTGAAGGCATAATTGGATTATTTCACAGTAATGCAGGTTTACATCTCTTCCCTTTGTGACTATTTTAATCAATTTCCTAATGGTAAAATGTGAACACTTACTATATAACTATATAAGAGTAGACTGAAACACTCTTAGGTACTGCATATACTATACTGTATATTTCTATGTCATGGAGGTTGTATGCTCTCACTCATCTGTAGTGATAGCTGGCAGTAATCACTTTGATATAAATTCTTTGTAGGAGAAGTATATTGCTTAAGAACGGATGTATATTGGTTCTGATTCAAGCCTAGGACTGTAAAATAAACCTTGCATTTGAGAAAGCTCATAGAAACTCACTACAAGCCTAATAAATTAATATTTTAACCTTTTGCTTCAACACAGTCTGCTCAATCTGGGCAGTAGTGTATTGGTTAATAATGGGCAGTAGCTTCAGGTTCAAGACAGTAAACTCCAGGAGTAGATTGATGTAAAATATATGAGCTGTCAAGAGGGAGAGGGAGTCACCAACTCAGCCAGAATTACTGCAGAGAACAGCAGAGTGGATGAGACCTGTCACCCCTTATGCAGTTTGTCACTAATTCTGGGTGATCGAGACACCTATAATCAACTCCACTTAACTGATCCTCATTTCTGAAAAATGACAAGAAATATATTTTATGCTATATGTATACATTTATATATAATAGGTAGTATTTCATCTTAGAATAACATGCATCTAAGTGACTGATCCTGTCTTAGTAGACATTTTTTTTTCATTTGCAGGTTGGACAGTGCCCTACAAAACTACAATATTTACATGTGTTTTTTAATAGAGGGACCCAAGTGTCATTTGAATAATATGACCAAAGGTTTAAACAATTTGACCACATTTTCAACACAATACCACATTGATGTCAATGGCAAGATCGGATTGTTCAGCATCACACACTCAGCACAAGTGTCACAGAAGGCAGTGTTAATTTCAATTTTCCAGTCCTAACTATTTTAGTTTAGTCATTCATGGAGCTCATCTATGTTGTTGCCAATTTTTCTAATACTGGCAATTCTGACCAACTACCAGTAACATAGTAACATAGTAACATAGTAACATAGTAAGTAAGGTTGAAAAAAGACACATGTCCATCGAGTTCAACCTTTTTTTTTTTTTTTTTTTTTTGTTTATTAACTACCTATCTGCCAGTTGATCCAGAGGAAGGCAAAAAACCCATCTGAAGCCTCTCCAATTTGCCTTAGAGGGGGAAAAATTCCTTCCTGACTCCAAAATGGCAATCGGATTAGTCCCTGGATCAACTTGGACTATGAGCTATTTCCCATAACCCTGTATTCCCTTACTTGCTAAAAAGCCATCCAACCCCTTCTTAAAGCTATCTAATGTATCAGCCTGTACAACTGATTCAGGGAGAGAATTCCACATCTTCACAGCTCTCACTGTAACAAACCCCTTCCGAATATTTAGGCGGAACCTCTTTTCTTCTAATCGGAATGGGTGACCTCGTGTCAGCTGGAAAGACCTACTGGTAAATAAAGCATTAGAGAGATTGTTATATGATCCCCTTATATATTTATACATAGTTATCATATCACCCCTTAAGCGCCTCTTCTCCAGCGTGAACATACCCAATTTGTCCAGTCTTTCCTCATAGCTAAGATTTTCAATACCTTTTACCAGCTTAGTTGCTCTTCTCTGTACCCTCTCTAATACAATAATGTCCTGTTTGAGTGATGGAGACCAAAACTGTACGGCATATTCTAGATGGGGCCTTACAAGTGCTCTATACAGTGGAAGAATGACCCCCTCCTCCCGTGACTCTATGCCCCTTTTAATACAGCTCAAGACCTTATTTGCCCTTGATGCTGCTGACTGGCATTGCTTGCTACAGCCAAGTTTATCATCTACAAGGACTCCAAGGTCCTTTTCCATAATGGATTTGCCTAGTGCAGTCCCATTAAGGGTATAAGTGGCTTGGATATTTTTACATCCCAGGTGCATGACTTTACATTTATCAACATTGAATCTCATTTGCCACTTAGCTGCCCATATTGCCAGTTTGTCAAGATCCTGTTGCAAGGATGCCACATCCTGGATGGAATTAATTGGGCTGGATAGTTTTGTGTCATCTGCAAACACTGATACATTACTTACAACACCCTCCCCTAAGTCATTAATGAACAAGTTAAATAAAAGTGGACCCAATACTGAGCCCTGGGGGACCCCACTAAGAACCTTACTCCAAGTAGAGAATGTCCCATTAACAACCACCCTCTGTACCCGATCCTGTAGCCAGTTTCCTATCCATGTGCAAACAACTTCATTAAGCCCAACAGACCTTAGTTTAGAAAGCAGTCGTTTGTGGGGCACAGTATCAAACGCTTTGGCAAAATCCAAATAGATCACATCTACTGCCCCCCCACTATCCAGAATCTTACTTACCACATCATAAAATGCAATCAAATTCGTCTGACATGACCTATCCTTCATAAAGCCATGCTGATTGTTGCTCATAATGCCATTCATTAGGACAAAATTTTGTATTTGATCCCTTAACAAGCCTTCAAATAATTTGCCCACCACAGATGTCAAGCTTACTGGCCTATAATTGCCAGGCTGAGATCGTAATCCCTTTTTAAATATTGGAATAACATCAGCTTTTCTCCAATCCATAGGCACCATACCAGATGACAGTGAATCTGAGAAAATCAGAAATAAGTGAGAAATGTTGGTAGACCAAGGTGTAATTTTGCAGCTGACATTCCCTCTGCACAAATAATCTGCTCTGCAAAAGTTTCGGTCATCCTTGGCCAGTAAGTTGTCACCCAAAGGTGTTGGGCAACTCTACTAACCAGCATCAATGTTAAAAAAACCCCAACAAGATGCTAAAAATGACTTTCCCATCTCCCGACCTGCCACTAACCATTCAGATCACAGTCTTACCATTCCGATCAAATAAAGTAGTTAAAGAACAGATCAGCCGATGTTCTTCCCCTGACAGCAAACGTACAATAGTTATGTCCGACCAAAGCTGGTGACAGTCTCCCACTGAAAATCGTACGATCGGCAATACACGCCGAGATATTACCCGCAGCCGACAGAAATCTTTAACCTGTCTGATCGACCAAACGACCGATCTCCGCCGGACTAAAAATGTCGGGACTCTCCACACACGGTCCGAAAATCATATGAATCCTCGATTCGTACGATTGGATCGTTGCATCTATGGCCAGCTTAAGGCTCAGCCTCTGTGGTCCTATTCTTTACATATCTGCCTGGGATGTACAAGAATATCTGTGCAACCTCTTGTTTGAGCCGATTATTTAAATGTCATTATGATCTTTCATTGTAAAGTTCTTGCAAAGTGTAAACTTTACCTTATACTCTGTGTATTGTGCTTTGGAAGGTAACTATTCTGCTGACAGTATTTTTCAGAAGTTCTAAAACCACAAAGCAAGAAAATGGTCTACAATATTCACGATACTTTTTCAATTATGTAAGAGTCACATCAGATAGAGGTAATTTCGAAGTGATTGGGTGCAGGAAATATCTGAAATGCTTTGCAATTCTCAAAATAATAATTAAAGTCTTTAAGGTATTAGCTGCTCAATATGCCTGATCAATAACCATTTCTTACCCTGCTCCATACAACTAACCTTATCCATCAAAAGTGACCCTTATAACTCTCACCGACTTATCCAGCTCTGTGCTATATTACCAAACACTCATTTCGGTATGTAATGAAGGCTGGTCTCTGCTTCATGCCCTTGCCACCAATTGTATGTGTTATCCAGTTCAATACTTCTTGTTCCTCAATTAATTAATCTGCATCCTTTCCTATCAGCCATTGTTTACAGATCTTGAGCACTGGTTCCAAAATAGCTACCACACTGATCTAAATAGGAGTTCCTTGGATACCTATAAACTTATATCACTTAAAAAACACATATTAACCATCAATGAGCCTGACTATCTTTCTCCTTGACTGGGAAATCAGCAGAAACATGGAATGAACTATATGACAGCATTACTGAAATCCCCTCCTGTTGTTACTTATAGCTAATTACCAAATTGAGTATTCATGTAATGACTAGTATTTAGGTACTTATGACACACAAATATGAAAATATTCTGCTGTATACTCGGTAATAACAAAGTAATTAATCTGCACTTAATTACAGAATTGGCATTTTTGTTCTCAGAAGAAAATTAATGTGTTATTCTACTGTCATATGCATCAATACATATCGAAATCTTCAACTCACACTGAAATTTTAATAAACTTGTTTTCCTAATAGTAAATGTTATCACCTGATTTATCCAGCTAAAACCAAAAGTATAAAAATCATTAAGTCATTAACGACTCTTTTTATCACCTACTGAAATATGTTAAGGGGTGTTTTTTATGTATAAAAGTGGCATAAAATAACATTAGTTGGAAGTTTACACCAGTAGGGTATTAAGCTGGTCTGGGCCCTGCTACACCCGATAATTTAGCTTAGATAACATACAGTAGACTTGTAAATCCCTGAAATGTAAAGGAAAACTTTACTTTGAAAATGAATACTTAAGCAACAGATTTATAAGTTTATAGCATTTTAAAGGGGTTATTTATTAACGCAAATTTTTTTCCGCTGAAAACCCAAAGAAGTCACTGTAAAAAAGACAAGATTTTTCCTGATTTATAATGCCTCGAAGCTTTTCCAAGTCCGAATCCGAAAATGCACCATCTAAAAACTGCCAAATCCATGTTAAAGTCAATGGCAGGGGGGGGGGGCGTGGCTGACTTCGCAGCTGAACGGACGTATTCCACCTAAGCTCCGTGGGCTTACTTACCAATCTGGCCTCATCTCTGCTCAAAATAGCCCCGGTCAGCGTCTGCCCTTAGGAAAGCGGCTGAAACGCTTATCTGCTGCAAACGGCTCGCACATTCTGCCTTACCGCATCGTCGGATCCATCCTGCGCACTGAGGCCTGCTGTTAGGCCGGAAGCCGGGGACTTGCGTAGATTCGCGGCCCGCAGCTGCCAACGGACCGGGCCGGCTACACTCTGTGGGCACACTCCCCACAAGTCGCCACTGAGGGGTGAGTGCCTAATGGCCCTTTCGCTGTGCCTGGACGTGGTGCGCACTCGCAGGGTACGGTTTCTCTGACCTGCTCCCACAAGGCCCCCTGACCTTCTGCAGCTCCATAACACCTGACAAGCACCGAAGGTGGGGAGTGGAGCTCTTCCATAGCACCTCCGGTAAGCACTACGGACTTCTGCCTAGCTCCACGGGTGCTGGTGGTGCTTATCATAGCCCTCCAACTACGGCGCTCCAAGCTGGAACGCATGTCATTTTGAATGCAGAGCAGCCATTACGTGTCACTCTGTGTGCTTGCTTAAGGATTGGGAAAGGTTTGGGCACACGATGTACTACACCAGAGGGCCACTACTGTAATTCCCTCTGCCTCTTCTTTACGATCCAGTGAAGTATTAACCCTGCTGAGTCCTAGGCTGAGGGTAGCACTCTAACTCTGCACAGCCGTAAACACTCTATTCGGCATATGTTTCACATGCTGGACTAGCTGGGTATGCTCCTGGGAGTTCCGTGGTGCTATTGATCCTGATGATATACTGACTGTCTAGTTTGCTGCTTATTGAACCTTGCTGAGCATTGCTTATCACACGCTTACTATGCGTAGCAGCAGAGCACCCAAAAAACCGGGCGACACGATGCAGAAGTTGGACCAATTTGTAAGGCGGCCTGGCCAAGAGGGCGCTGCTCCATCATCTCCTTCTTCAGCGCCAAGTGATGATGCTCCGGAGGTGGCTTTTGCACCAATTCTTGCGGCAATAGCAACTTGCCAGACAACACTTACCACACACATTGAGGAGGTTAAAATAGACCTTTCTTTGATTAAAGTGGATTTACAGGCTGTTAGAGAGCGAACGACTGCTGTGGAAACCAGAGTTAGTGCTGTGGAAGATATGTGTGCTCCAATTCCAGCGCAGCTTACTGACTTACAGCAACAATTGAAGCAACAGGCCTCCCTCTTAGATGATTATGAGAACCGTCAACGCCGCAACAACGTGCGAGTGGTGGGGCTGCCGGAGGGTGCAGAAGGGAACTCTCCAACAGACTTTGCTGAGAATTGGCTCAAACAACTGCTGCCTAATGCTTCTTTTACTGCACATTATACGGTGGAACGAGCTCATCGCGTCCCAGGTCGCCCTAGACCCCCGGGTGCCCCTCCGCGCTCCTTCCTAATCAGGTTGCTTCATTTCCGAGATAGAGATGCAGCTCTCGCAGAAGCACGGGCAAGAGGCCAGCTGGTGCATGGCGGGGCCAGTGTGTCATTATACCCTGATTATTCAACCTCTCTGCAAAAACAGCGCAGCACCTTCAATGGCGTTAAACGGCAGCTGCGTGATTTGAAGCTGGTTTATGCCATGTTGTACCCAGCTAAACTCAAGGTCATAGACGCAAACAAATCTCACTTCTTCAATACACCTGAGGAGGCCTTGGGCTGGATTGAATCTAGATCTGGGAGAGGCCCCAGACCATAACCATCTGCTATTTCTCCTGCTATGAATAGTTTCGATTCTCTGCACTGCCTTGAAGTGAGTAATAAGCAAATGTTCTTTAATTTTGGATTTAATTCCTGATACACCTCAAGTTTAACTAAGCACGCAGCTATCCCATTTTTCTTTCTCCAAGGAACTGTTATTACCTCAGTTTTCTCCAAGTTGTGTCGTATGGATAAGTCCACCAGGGTGTGAATCTGTGGGTGGCAAGCACAGTGCTCTTGGCAAGATACCTAGGACCCAGTTGGCACTGCCATCAACCTTGGCTGGGCACTGCTCCCTTGATTCGGGACTTTTTCTGTACTGGACATTCTGTTCTGCATATGAGCATTTTGCCACACTCAACTTGGGTTTATATGATACCTCTTGGTTCCGAGAAACTCCCCCTTTTTTTTTTTTTTTTTTTTTTGGTGTGCTATGAATCGCTGACCTATCACCACGGAAGCTCTTCGTTCCACATCAAGATTTGGATCAAGCTTGTTGGGGGCAACCAATCTCCCCAGTTGTTATTATGTTTGGGATACTAAGCCCACCAGACTATGAGGGTTGGGCAGGGTGGGGGGCAGTTGGGTGGGGGTTTAATTTTTGTGTATGTTGCTTTATCTCTGTCTTTTCTGCCTCATTTCAGTCTTTTCTTCCTTCTTCCCTTCCCTTCCCTGGCTGGATAAATCTGTGTATGCATGGCGGGCTGAAGACTCGTGAGGGGTCCGGATACCGGAATCAAACTCTTTGTAAAGTGAGTAACCGTTCCTTCCACACAATACCAAATGGCTACCGTTAAGTTAGTATCTTGGAATGTTCGGGGCCTTAATGATAAGGTGAAACGGGCTTTAGTATTTAACTATCTTAAATCCTATACTCCCCATATTCTCCTGCTCCAGGAGACTCACTTAGTTGGGAGGCGGCTCCTAGCTCTGCGGAAACCGTGGGTCGCATATTCTCACCATACTACATACTCAACATACGCTAGGGGTACATCGATTTTGGTTAGGAAAGGTTTCCCTTTCGACCTCATTGAGGTGCGTTCGGACAGGTCAGGTAGATACCAAATTCTAGCGTGTGCTATAGCTGGTTATCCCATCTTAGTGGCGAATATTTACATTCCCCCCCCATTTACCGATACTATATTACAGGATCTTTATCAGACACTATTGATGCTACCTCCGGCTCCGATATGTATTATGGGTGACTTCAACAATTGCTGTAACCCTCAGGTTGATAGATTGTCCTCCCCTGCAGTGACTACCTCTAAACTTGCTGATTGGGCCCAAGCGTACAATTTGGTTGATGTGTGGCGCTGGAAGTACCCTGACTCTAGGGAATTTTCCTGGTATTCTACTACGTATCAGTCATTGTCTAGAATAGATTTAGCACTGGTTACCTCGGATCTTCTCCCCAAAGTTAGAGAGGTTAAATATTTGCCCCGTGGAATCTCGGATCATGCCCCTCTGCTCCTCTCATTAGATCTCCTTTCTGACCCTGTTCACAAGAACTGGAGGCTGAGCCCATACTGGTTGCGGGTCCCTAGTGTGGTTGAGGAGTCCACGGACTCCGTTTCGCATTATTGGATTTTTAATCATGGCTCCGCGGACTCCTTGACTACCTGGGAAGCTTTTAAAACTGTATCTCGGGGTACCCTGATAGCTGCAATTACCAGGGCTAGAAACACCTCAAAAGATACTCTGCAACTTTTGGAATCAGCAGTAGCCCAGTCTGAAGCTGAATACATTGGCAATCCCACGCCTCAGACTCATGCTGGATTTGCGGCTTCTCTTCGGCGGCTGAATCTGCATAGGGTGGAACTCACGAAAAAACAGCTTTTGCATGCCACTAGTACCACATTTGCATACGGTGATAAAAATGGCAAACCTCTTGCCTTCCTTGCTAATCCTCCTCATGGTACCTCCGCTGTCCCCAGAATACTCTCATCAACCGGTGAGGTGTTGACTGCCCCGTCTGAGATAGCCCTGGAATTTGGTAAATATTATTCCTCTCTCTACACATCTACTGCGTGCTATTCTAATACTGACCTCCACAATTATCTTAATGGTATTCCCATTCCGAAAATTTCACCTCAGCAAGCAAAGTATATGGACTCACCGATTTCCCCATATGAGATTGCAGAAACCATATTATCTTTGCCCTCGGGTAAATCCCCAGGCCCAGACGGCTTTGTCATAGAATGGTATCGCATTCATATACGTGAGATAGTGCCCAAATTACATGAAACCCTGATGTATGCCTTTGAGAATTTCTCTTTACCCAAAACGTTTTCTGACGCAACAATTGTGGTCATCCCCAAGCCGGGAAAGGACCCCACAGTGTGTTCTTCTTATAGGCCAATCTCTTTGCTCAACATGGAAATTAAAATTCTTGCTAAAATTTTAGCTAAACGTCTTGTCAAGGTGGTGTCTACCGTTGTGGAACCAGATCAGACGGGCTTCATGCCTTCTAAATCGACTAGTTTTAATCTGAGACGACTATTCCTTAATTTACAACTGAGGCATGAAAATCTGGGCTCCAGGTTGGTGGTTTCTTTAGACACGGCTAAGGCATTTGATTCGGTTGAATGGCCATATCTATGGGAGGTAGTGACTAGGATGGGTTTTGGTCCTTCTTTCACAAAATGGCTTAAGCTGATGTATAGTGAACCAAAGGCTTCCGTCAGGGTTAATGGCATTAATTCCTCACCATTCCACCTAACGAGAGGTACTCGCCAAGGGTGTCCCCTCTCCCCGTTGATCTTTGCTCTGGCAATTGAACCTATGGCCATAGCGATTCGACACTCTAAAAGAGTAAAAGGACTCATATACAAGACAATTGAGGAGAAAGTTTCACTCTATGCAGACGATACGCTACTCTATTTAGCAGACCCGCAGGATTCACTCTCCTCTGTACTTGGGATTGTCAAGAAATTTGGTACGTTTTCGGGCCTCCAAATTAATTGGGACAAGTCTGTAATCTTTCCCATTGATGGACAACTCCCGACGGTGGTAGACCCGGATTGTAATCTTAAAGTGGTAGATAACTTTAAATACCTGGGGATAACGGTACACAAAGATCCGACGCTATTTCTGCAGCATAATTTATATGCCTTGCACCGCAAATTTAAGGATACACTTACACACTGGACTAACCTCCCTCTTACCCTTATATGGCAGGATAAATATATGCAAAATGATCTATCTTCCTAAATTTCTTTATATATTCAGTAATACCCCCTGCCACATACCCAAAAAAGCCTTACTTGATATAGACCGCACACAATCGGAATTCATTTGGGGTAATAAAATGCCCACGCTATCCAGAGCCACTCTCAATGCCCCGCACGATCAGCTGGGACTTAATTCTACAAATTTTGAGCTGTACTACCTTGCCTCCCAGGCCTCACATGCAGCCAGCTGGAAGGTGTTTGACGCAGAAAACCCGGCTTCCGTAATAGAAGCCTTATATTTTACTTCAGTGGAAAGTCTACACAACGCTTTATATAGAACTCAGAAAGATGTTGGCCCCTTACTACCTGTTATGGATGCTACTAAGAGAGCCTGGGACGCAATGGTTCAGATCACTAAGGCCGATATTACTTTATCTCCAGACTCGCCTTTATGGGGTAACAGTAACTATCTGCATTTTGCTACATTCTTAGAAGTGCGAGCTTGGTCTAAGTTAGGGTTAAAGCGGCTGTCCCAAGTGTTCTTTGAGGGGAGTCTTCCTACGCTAGCTACTCTTCGTCAGCTTCTTTCTCTGCCTGACCTGTCCGAATTTAGATTCAACCAGATCGCCCACCTTTTTGCAGCGCAATTCCCAACTTCCCCTGTGCTAATACAACGCACGATGGTGGAGGAGTTGATAGCTCAGCCCACTAAAGCAAAACTTCTGTCGCATACGTATAAGCACTTGATCTCTAATAGATATGACCCCAGGCCCAGAGTGAAATATAAGTGGGAAAGTTGTGGAGTCAGTGTGGATCCAGATGATTGGGATGAAATTATAGACAACCTTTACACTCCATTAGTAAGTGTTCGTGACAAACTTATCCAATTTAGGATCATACACCAAACATACCTCACCCCGCAGAAACTATTTGTAATGGGTAGAGCAGTTTCACCCACCTGTCCTAGATGTGGTGCTTCTGTCGCCAACTTTCTGCATTTAATGTGGGACTGCCCAGTAATACTCCGATTTTGGAGAGCAATTGTGCACTTTATGGCTGCTGAACTGGAACTTCCCCAAATACTTAACCCTGCTACCTGTCTCCTGGGACTTCTTGATTCGGTGATACCTAGAGTAAACACTAGATGCCTGATGAGATTGCTTCTCTTTTATGCGAAAAAAGTGGTTGCCCTTCACTGGATGGGCCCTTCGCCCCCGACGCTGAGTAGATGGATTGGGCTAATTAACTCGCAATTGGAATTGTATAAACTCACGTACCTCGCCCGAGGATGCCCAAAGAAGTTTGAGAATATATGGAATCCTTGGATCGAGTCACCTGCCACCTCAACTACCAACTGATTGCCAATTTTCAGCCATACTTCCTTCCCCCCTCCCTTTTCTCTTTTCTTTTCTTTCCTTTCTTAATCTGTTCTTCTCTCTACTCTTTATGTTGTAAAATTCAATAAAAATTACTCTTTAAAAAAAAAAAAGTCAATGGCAGATGTCCCCCTTAACCATTTGACCTCACAAATTGTTCAGAGTTTTTGGTAGTTGACACTGGTTTTTCTGTGAAAACCTGAATATTTAGTGGTTTTCAGGCATCAAACGTGGAAAATTCTGGGGTTTTTCCCTATACAATTCTTATTGATAAATCAGGAAAAAAAAAATCTGAAAAATTTGGATTTTGATAAATAACCCCCTAAATGTCTGTAAAGGAATTTTAAGTGGAATCTAATCTCAAATGGGATATATTTATCCACAACTATTGTCCTTTTACATCTTTTACCTTGAGCCACCATTTCGTGATGATCTCTGTGCCACCTCAGAGATCACCTGACCAGAAATACCGCAGCTCTAACTGTAACAGGAAGAAGTGTGTGTGTAAAAGACAGAACTTTTGATTTATCTGGCACATGTGACCTAGGGGTGGCCCTTATTTTTTAAAATGGCAATTTTCTATTTAGGATTACCCGATGGCACATACTACTAAAAAAGCAGATGAAGCAGGGTTTTACATTTGCAATATATTTTTTATAGAAATCTAAATTGTTTGGGGGTATAGATTACCTTTAAAAAGTGTTTAATGAAAACTTATTAGGAAAGGGAAAGCAAACATACTTTGTTTCAGAAACTAACCCTCGTATTTTCCTGGATATCTACGTTTTTGAGTTGCCAGGCCTTTTGATTTTGGGGCTCCAGGCAACCCCCAGTGCAACATAGATTGAAGGGTGTGGTGTTTATACAAATGGCCTGTAGATGTCACTGTGCTCAAGACTTATACTGTGCATACTTTCTATACAGCTTGTGGTGTTAGAGTTGCTTACTGTTGTGTAATGGCTACATGAGCCTGCTAATAAAGCACTGTTATACTCTATTCATACTCGGCTACCAAAACATAACATATTGGTGACAAGATGTCTCTTCTACCTCTGCAGCAGCCTGCACCTTTTCTCCGAAACTCTGGTGAGCCTACCATACCTTTTACTGCTTGGATCCATATGTCTGAAAACTACATTATTGTCGCTGACCAAGGGGAGATTTGCTGCTGCTAGAAAGCGTGCTTTACTTTTTCACTGCCTGGGAGCAGAGGGACAGTGTATTTTCTATACATTACCATTACCTGATGAGACTTATGAAACTGCTCTTACTGCTATAAAGAACTTTTTCATGCCAAGAGTAAATGTGGTTGCTGAAAGATATAAATTTCGCCAACGTGGACAGCGTAATGGCGAATCCACAGAACAATTTGTAGCAGCTTTGATAGAGCTGGTTGTTACCTGTGAGTTTGGGAATCTAACAGATGAAATGCCAAGAGACCAAATAGTGGAAAAAACAAACTCACCTCGCATTAGAGAGAGAGACTGATCCTAGAGCAGGATTTAACCCTTGCAAAGGCTATTACAGTTGCTAGCCAAATTGAAACAGCAGTGGCAGAGGCTAAAACTCTCAGTCAGGGAACTGCTGGGAATGTACAGACTGTGAATTCAGCACTGTGGCCTAATAATGCACAGTCACAGGCAAAATACAGTGCTAAGGAAAGGGATTCACCTACACTTTAAAACCATTTAGTAAATACAAATAGAAATACTGCTTTCACTGTGGTTCAACACAACACACTGCAAATTATGCTACATGTCCTGCAAAAGCTAAACGGTGCTGCAAATGCAAAAAGTAGGACATTTTGCTAAGACCTGCCGTAGTTCTGCTAAAGATGTTCATGAAGTCACTACTACAAATGTCACAGTATTAAGTGTGGATAAACTGACACATTTATTTCAGACAAGTTTATATGCACTGTCAGTGTCAGTACTGCTTCTGCTGGCAAGGGACACTCCATTAACCTGATGCTTGATACAGGTTCAGCTGTTTCTATATTACCAAAGGATATTTTCTTGAAATACTTTGCAAAAGATCCTCTTGTTGCACCTGCCCTGAAACTGGTCAGTAAACAAAGGGTGTAGCAAGAAACCTGGAATCTATGGCGCTGGAATGCAGGTACTTGCCAGTCAAGGCTGATGATACTAAATCTACATCAGTCAACCAGTTAAACACAATTGAAATAATGGCAGATTTCACACTCCGCATTCTATGTAACCAACCCTTTATTGAGAGAGCATAGTGATATTGTATACTATTGTGTAAAAAAAAAAAAACAAGAAGAGAAGTGTGCTTGTCATGCTTTCCTGACCTTTAGTGAATAGACTACTTATGGTTTTATTACAGTATTTGCTCAACCTAACAAAATGTTTTCAGCTGTTGTGACATGTTCATGACAGCATATTTTGTTTGACCTTTCTCAATTGATAGAAAACACAAATATTAAAGGATGTTGATGGTGGTTACTATATTCATTGTTATGTTCTCAATTTTATTGCATTTGTTTGCATGCAACGTAACAATATTTATTCAGTATATGTTAGGATGCGTGTTGGGAATGTATGGCTTTGTCTGTCTATGTGAATTGAATAGGTTGCATGTGACAGTATAAATCCCTGGGTAACTTTATATTTATTTGCTCTTAAGTGTCGATTACGTGTGAGGCTAATGTATTCTGTAAGTAGGAATGCATTGGCAACTTAATAGAAAATGAATGAATTGAAATATACACATAGTCAACATAACACTAATAAATTCAATTAAACCTTTCAATGCCCCTTTTGTCAGTGTAACACTCTACGTGTGGTGCTTACCTGATGGCACGGGACAAACTTGAGCCACTCAGCAGTTGTATTGGGAGAGACTGGGAACCTGGTACTAATTAGCACAGTGCTTCCACCTAGTGGGAACCAGGAATGCACCTATTGGTGGACCCATTAGCAAACAGTAATAATTCACACACAGTAGTTGGTAGACTGAATAACTTTAAATAGGAATAGTCACTCCAAAAGTTTCTTTGGATCCTTTACAGTCACTCTTCGGGTGAGTCAAGCTCTTATGGATACGCAGTGCAATGCCAGTCCCTTTGGATACTCAGATGGGAATCCCCTGCAGATGCTGATTCCTCCAATCTGTACTCTCACACTCTCTGTCTCTCCAGGCACATTATCTTCCTTCCCTGTGCTAGCTTGAACCAAATGACAGCTTTTGGTGGGCCTTTCTGCTCTCTGGGCCCACCGGCAATGCACTGATCTCTCATGGTTCTCACTGCCAGACTCTCCTGCTTCCTCTTCCCACTGGACACTTCCAGGGCTCATTTACGATTATAGGGGAAGGGTGCCATGTTTCGATAACTGAAGCAAATCACTATGGGGCAAAACAATTGGCTAAGAATAAAGACCACAACACAACTAGCACTGTACAAGGTTTAGGCAGAAGAGCTTAGTGTTCGGTAATATACTAATTTGTAGTAAATTGGCCCTTAAGGCTCTGTAATGTGATTATTACGGGACATGTTTATATACAGTACTTCATTCTTGCCCTAAGGTCTACAGTCCCTCAGCCTATGTCAGGACAGAAGTCATAATAAAGGTGGTATTCATTATATAAATAAATTGACTTTCACTCTGAAGGGTAAATAAGTAAGTATAAGTCTTTGTTTTATAAAAACATTAGCAAAAATTAAATGCATAGAAAGTACAGGTATGGGATCCATTATCCAGAAACCCCTTATCCAGAAAGCTCCAAATTACGGAAAGGTTGTCTCCCATCAAATAACCAAATAATCCAAATTTTTCAAAATGATTTCCTTTTTTTCTGTAATAATAAAACTGTACACTTTACTTGATTCCAACTAAGATATAATTACTCCTTAATGGATGCAAAACAGCCTATTTGGGTTTATTTAATGTTTACATGATTTTCTAGTAGATTTTCTAATGCCGTAAAGATCCATTATCTGGAAGACCCCAGGTCCTGAGCATTCTGGATAACAGGTCTCATACCTGTACATATTTTAAAAGCAAGGCATTTGTTGTGCACCAGGTATACATTGGCCCTTTAATTCTCTTTATCCTGTATATTTCAGCAGCAAGAATAGACATGATTGTATGTGGAGTGTATAATCATATCTGCAAGAATAACATTTGCATGCAAAACAAAATCATATTTCACTTTCCAAACTATTCAGCTTTCAGCAGAATTACAGGTTTAGGAGCCCTTGATCAAGCAAATAAATACTGCCAAGCAAAATCTAATTAATTTTTGTTCTTAAATGATTTCACAGCCAGCTCTAGGTGTGTATGCAGAGATAATGAGAATGCTGCATTGAATAGTGTACTATAGATAGTAGCTTCACTCTGCTAGTTTTAAAGGCAGTGGTTTTCTTCTCTACATATTATATTTGGATTACAGGAGGTAGGCCACATAATATTTACACATTAAGAAATGTCTTAACACCTTTATAAGGGAGTCCAATTTTGCATCCTTATTCTGTGAGGTTGCAGTTCTGGGGTCTGGCTGCTAATTTTGTATGCTGTTGCAATTACAATTTTTAGACTTCATCTAAGATAGGTAGGAAAGCAAAGTAAAGAAACCAACATATTGTGGAAGATTTACTAATATTAGAACTAGGTATTGCTTATATGTGGGAACTTACTGAATCAGTGCACATTTTTGTAAAATAGAGCCAGTTATAAAAAGATTTTATCAATAATAAATTGGACCCAACTTTTTTTACTAAAGACTGCCAACACACATAATGGGATCTAAATCTAAATTTGGTATCTGTCAATAACAAGTTATAAATCATTCGACCAGAAATTGTGCTACATTGTTTTGTGGAGGCGTATTTTAGTGGTTTTAGAGGTTTTTGTAATTGAATTTATTAAAAGATCAGAATATAAAAAGTGCAAATAAAAAAGCACTGTATGATGCACTAAAAGGTAAAAATACCTATAAAATTGAAGTTTTTCAGACTATTCCTAGTGAAAAAAACCCATAAAACTTCTAAAAGTCTGATTTGATTAAAATTGGTCCAATAAGATCAGCACAGCTCCCACTGACTTCTATAGCATCGCAACAACAGTTTTGCATTAGAGGATTTGTGTTTTTTCACTTAAAAAAGCTTAAATTTGTAGAGCTTTTATAAGTATAGGAAAACCAGAAACCTTTCGAGGTTTGTGGGAAAAAAAAAATCGCAATTCAGTTGTTAGTAAATAGGCCCCTTAGTGTCTCTAACAACCCAGAATTGTACAAGTAATAGAACACCTGCATGATAGTGACCATTTAACTGTCTTACTCAAAGTGATTTCCCCGCAATAATCTTACCTACTTGGCATGAGCAGGGGATACGAGCAGGCAAGAAAATAGGTGGGTACATGGTGGGGGAGGGCCAGATAGGTGTTCACCGGGCCCCAACAGTCAAGCATGCAGGAAGGGGGTTTGTAGGGGAGCCCCTCTGATGATTTTTGTGTGTGGGGGGGGGGCTTTGGCAGTGCTTAGTTACTCTGATATACATTATATAACTTTGCACTAAGAATTGTTCTTTGCCTTAGGCCTTATGAGCAATTACAATTTATGCTATCTGGTTTTGTTCAGTGGTCCAACTCTCAGAGGGCCTATTTATTAACATTCACATTTAATTTTTTTTCTCTAAAGTGTGTGGTTTCTTTAAATCTCTAAAACTGGGGATTTATTAAATGAAAAAAAAACAAGAAAAAGTCTGAACTCTGAAAATTCTCCAGGTAGAAGTTGTTGAGGTCAATGGAAGTTGCGCTGATCCTATTAGACAAACTTGAATCAGTTTAGACTTTTTTAGCTTTTAATTGTCTGAAAAATTCAACATTTTAAAGGTTTTTTTTCAGATTATTTAGTTTAACTCACTTTCTCCAAAACCAGTAAAATAAAACTGCTGAGCAATAGGCCTCCAAGTTTCAGCATTTCTTCATTAAGGGATTCTTTGACTAACATTTGGAAAAGCTTCCACCTTTTTCCGTGGACAGTATTTACTATTATTCAGAACATTTTTTTTCTTCTAAAAAATCATCCAAAAATATTCAGTTGTTAGCGAAATCCTTACACGGCCATTTAATCAATATTTCTATAGAGTGCTACAATATTGCCACAGGTGATAATGATTTATGCCACTTCCCAGCAAACTACAGCTTAAGGCAAATTCATAAACGTTTGTAGTAAATTGCAGGAAACAAACACGTTCCATGAAAATATACTTCTAAGTATACTGTAGTCCCTTCATAAATTGAAAAACATATCCATGCTCATTAAAACATGTGGATTTTTTTACTCACATTTGAGTGACAATGGCATTGAATTATAGAAAATCAACCTTCTATGGCTCTTGAGAAACTTACCCCAATTATGTTTATGAAAGTGCAAGTGATTTTCTTTTTGCAAGGCTGCTGTTTAGAGAAATAAAGGAGACACTCAGTAGGTGCTACTTGATCAGGACTGTGTGTGATGTGTAAGTGTCGTACTGTATCAAGCTGAGTTATATAAAGGCACAAAGGTTAGCACAGGTAACATTTTGAATTATATCCCATGGCAGGTGGTTTTGACACATCACCACCACAGCAAATAAAACAGAGAGCAAGGTCTATTTCACAGATTTTGGAAATTGTTCACTGTTTTTTCGTGGACATTTTAACCCGATGTAGCTTTCAAAAAAATGTTATACCGTGCTGTCATGATTAAAGATACTTCATCCTTGCTGAAGTTAAATGTGTAGGATATTCAAATGTCCATTGTGGGGCCACTAGGTGGACAGCCATTTAGGGCAGAGATATTATAATTAATTATCCAACCATTTAAAAGACTGTGCTGTCATCGTGAGCTCAATCTGACAGACACAGAGCCCACAACATTCTGAATTACTTCTGTGCTATAATTTTATAAACAGTTGATGCATGAAAATAATAATGTGTATTCTATTCAGACTCCATTTCAGTTAACTTAGCATTAAACTACCGTACAATTACCCATTCATCTCAACACATGGCTCACCCACGGGAGGTTGGCTTGACTACAATGCATACAGAGTTGTGACATATTGCACTCTTAAAAAAAGGCTTCTTTATTCTCCATACATAATAGTTTTCTTTTGACATGAGCTGCTTTTCTGACATCTCCGGCAGTGAAATAGTTATAAATATTTTCATTTTCAAGGGCTGAAAGGGGGATGTTTAGAAATATTATTGGATTCCCTAGAAATCAACAAAGAGCAGAGGAGGTATATATTTCATAAAGCAGTGTCAGAATCGGAGGCTATGGATGATGCAGTAGCCCAGCAACAGAAATGAGAGGAAGCTGGAGAAAGGTTGCTGGTGGAGTCCTGCCAAAATTCCTCAGTACAGTACAGCACAACCATGTCAAATTCTTATACTAAATCCGATACTCATATCAAAAATGCAATTACTTGGCAAAGGCCATTATTTTCTGTGTTGAAAGGAGTGTTTGCTAATACAATCTTTAATAAAGAACCAAAGTGTGTTATATTCTAATATCGCCCTGATCAGAACTGTAACTGCATTATCGGGTAAGCCATGCTTTGGTGTTAACAGCCCAATCTCTTATCCTAGATTCATTTGATTTATATTACCTTGTCCTTTATTGAAGAGGGCTGCGAAATTAAAATGTACAATAGCTCTAAGAAATCCACAGGGCCACAGATATTAAAGTAAAAATAATTTTCATTGAAAAAAGTTAAAATAGATGCAATACACTATTTGTGCCAAATAGGCACTTAATCAATGGATACAGGTTTGCACCAGTTATGCAGAATGCAATGTAATGTCCACTGAGCCCTGAAGTGCTATAGAGCTACTCAGTGTTAAAGGGGACCCGTCACCCAAAAAAAATAATTTCAAATCCTATTTTATCATGTTAGTCAAGCAAAATGAACTTTAATTACACTGTAACAAATGTTTTAATCTTGTTTCCTTCTGGGAATTAATAATTATAGCAAGCAGGCAGGAGCCATTTTGTGGACACTGTTATTAAGGCAAGCCTTGTATCATCTCAGAATCTTGTTTGTGCACCAGAATGGGGGACCTGATGTCCATCCGCATGCCCTGACTATACAATTAAATGGTGAAGAGAATGGGGGAAATGTGAGGAGAGCAGTGACATCTAGGAAGTGCTGAATGGAAATTGAAAATAATTGGCTGCCCCACCTAGAGGAGGGGCAGGCAATATTTGATTGACAGCAGAGATTTTTAAATGAGTTTACAACAGCTATGAATGCTTAAATAAAAAATAAAAAATTAGGGTTTCATGTTTAATTTGAAAAGGACTTTTATTATACAGATTTTTATGTCTGGGTGACAGGTCCACTTTAATACTGTGATACCGTGTTGCTATTGCTGGCTATAGTACATACCTAAAGTTGTACTTTGTACAAAACAGAGCTGTGGGTTTTACACTCTTGAGCTCATTTTTTTGTACACTTTAGTAAGGAAAACCGAAATATATTTTCATCACAAATCTCCTTTTTTTAAAAAAAATGTATTCGTTATAAGATAAAAATTAGCCATAAAAAAGAATTTCCATTTCCTAAATTCACAGCACCTCCAGATCATCTGAAAATTGCTGAGCGTGTCTTGAAAGGAGATGATAAAATATTTTAATCATTTTATTTGCAGAAAGAAACTGCCTACCGTAAATAGATAATTTGCGATAATTAAAATCAGCCTGGGATGTGTTATTTTCCTATAATTGTTCCTAAATGGAGGAGGCAGTTGAAGAGCAGAGACCAGCGAATCACCAGATTTTGACCACAGAAAAAACAGTAAGCTGTGAATAGGCACAGAGACACACTAAAGCTATAGGACATTGGCAAGAAAATGGTTCAAGGCCTGAATGAACAGATGTGGTCATAGCCTTAAACTGACTTGCAGGATGATGTATGGCACAGAACTAAGGTCAGACCTTTACAACAAATATTTTTGTATGAATTATTTCAGCAATCAACCAGCATTACTGTATCTGGATGCACATCTTTGGACCAGTGGGTACAAAAAAAAGTCACCAAAAGTGTCACCTCTATTTCACGTGCATCATGGGTCAAAATGCCATTTTACCTTGCAAAGTTGTTGTTCTAGTAGCTGGTGCCTAATCCTGATTTTCTGTTGTGATTTGTGCCTCCCCTCAGACTGACCCATTTGTGGTCTACTATTTTAGGGGCAGAACATATTTTTTGCCTATTCTTTAATCCTGGAAAATCGGTTATTATCGTTATTTTTTCAGCTAAACAGGAAAACAGGGAAACCGAAGCAACTCCAGTCTTGTAAGGTATGTTTATGTTAGATAATTAGATAACAGTGCACAGATAACCCCCTGCATAATGAACTGCTGCTTGTCTGTAAGTCAAAACAGTGAGTGGAAGGAGGGATTTGTTTACTAGTAAGTAAGGGCAAGTAAGCCCTATATATTGATTCTTGTTGAATAAAGGGGCATATGGTTCAAATTTTAAAACAGAGACACAGACTCTGTATACACTTGATCAAAAATCAAGATGCACATGCACATTAGCATTCACACAATCACTTTAAGTTATAGTGAATGTTACTATTGGGGCATTTACAATTATATTAGACAGCTGCACAGAAGTAACCAGATGAAGCATTGCTCGGACAGAATCTAAGCTTCGAGCCCTCTGTATAGGTACTGTTGGTGCTCTTATAAACCCTTGTTTGTTATCATAATTGCATCTCCATATTTCTAGGAGTCATCTACAAACTGCTGATCCATGCCAACAAAATCAAGCTGCAAATGCAATTAAGCATCCATATTGGTAAAGTTTGGGGGCATTTACAATTATACTGGGCATCTGGGAAATGAAGCTGTATTATGGTGTAATAGGCAATTTTTGTACCTTGCACTTACTGTTGCTATTAATGCTAACTCTCATTAAACCAGAAATTTAAGAAACTAGAAGTTTGCATCCTTATTTGTTATTTAGTTCTTCCACACAAAATCTAATGTGCCATTAAGCATCTGGAGTAGTCTTGACCTCATTAACACAAGCCATTTAATCAGACTGATCTATCTCATTCATTCATATTTTCATTCTGTAGAACAGCAAACTATAGAAAAGGTGTCTGATGGTAAAACAGATGTCAGACATGCAACTCTTTTTGTTTTAAAACGGCAGTTAGTAATCAATGAAACCTAAGCCATCAGCTATTGGCATTCAGCAAACCCTAATCAAATTATGCAAATATAAACAAGGCTTTAAATGGTTTTAATACTAATGTGATGTATATTTTATAAAGGCATAATCAGTCACACCTTGTACATCATATACAGTATATTAATAAATATAAGCATATTCTAAGCTCTAAAAATACATGTTAATAATAATATCTAGCCCATAGACTTTAAAACTTATACACATATTGGCTCATGTTTTTATATCAGAGAGTAGAGATTAAAGTGATCACTGTGGCCACAGAATGCAATTACAGATATGGAATTACCCAGATACATGTTATTCAGAAGGTGATGAAATATGGTAAAGCAATTTCCTACAGTGTCCTGTTTAACAAAAAATAATGATATGACTGATAGCAAAACAATCATGCAAGGCATGGGATCCATTATCCCAAAACCATTATCCAGAAAGCTCAAAATAATAGTAAGGCTGTCTCCCATTGACTTCTTTTGTCAATTTTTTTACATTATTTTTAAACTATTTTCCTTTTCTCTGTAATATAAAATATTACCTTTCACTTGACCTAAACTGAGATATAATTGGTCATTATTCAAGGAAAAACAAGCCTACTGGATTTATTTAATGTTTAAATTAGTTTTTAGAAGACTTAAGGTATAAAGATCCAAATTATTGAAAGGGGTTGGATGCCTTTTTAGCAAGTGAGGGAATATAGGGTTATGGAAGATAACTCATAGTACAAATTGATCTAGGGACTAGTCCGATTGCCATTTTGGAATCGGGAAGGAATTTTTCCCCCTCTGAGGCAAAATGCAGAGGCTTCATATGGGTTTCGTTGCCTTCCTCTGGTCAACTAGCAGTAAGGCAGGTTTAAATAGAATAAAAAGGTCTTTTTTTAACTTAACTTGCTATGTTACTATGTTACTATGAATATAGGGTCGCTGTGGAGAGGATGGAGGTTAGGAGCCTAAAGACTGGTTATCCCAGGCTATAGCCATAAACAACTGAATAAGCAGACAAAATGTAGAAATTGTCAGGCAGAGGCTGAGTCCAGTAAATGGCTAAATGTCAGGGGCAGGCGAAAAACAAAGTAAGTAGCAAGTCCAATAACAGGCCAAGGTCAGTAGAGGAGAGCAACACGAGGCAAAGAACAGGACAATGGCTCAGGAACAAGGCAAAGATACAGGATCTCAAAACAAGAACAAGGCAGGGTTCAGGCACAATTCAATGAGTTGCAGCATAGGTAAGGCTGGGGAGCTCAATAACCAAGGAATTATTATTATTATTATTAACATGTATTTATATAGCGCCAACATATTGCGTAGCACTGTAAAGTAAATGTGATTATACAACTAAATCACATGAATTATATACATAGAACATATGGAGTTACATACATCACAAAAAGGCGAGGAAGGCCCTATGCATAGGCATACACTCTAAAGAGAAGGGAGTAATACACAAGGTGTGGGATTGGGCAAGATCAAATTAAATGGGTGAGAAATGTGGTACTGTATGTGGTGTTGCATTTTGTAATTAAGCAGAGTGAGGGTAGGCTTCTCGAAAGAAGTGCGTTTTCAGAGATTTCTTGAAAGCAGAAAGGTTGGGAGAAAGTCGGACAGACCGTGGGAGAGCGTTCCAGAGGAGGGGTGCAGCCCTTGCAAAGTCTTGAATGTGAGCATGTGAGGAGGTAATGAGAGAAGAGTTGAGTAGCAGGTCAGTAGAGGAGCATAGTAAGTGGTTGGGTGAGTATATAGAGATGAGTTCAGAGATGTAGGGTGGGGCAGAGTTAGGAAGTGCTTTGAATGTCAGGGTCATTAATTTGAATTTAATTCTGAAAGGTAACGGAAGCCAGTGCAGGGATTGACAGAATGGCGAGGCAGAGGAGGAGCGGTTGCTGTGCTATGGACAGGAGAGGTGACAGTCTCTGGAGGGGAAGGCCAATTAAAAGAGAGTTACAGTAGTCTAGACGTGATATGACGAGAGAGTGAATAAGAATTTTGGCAGCATCTTGGGAGATAAATGATGGTATTTTGGATATGTTCCTTAGGTGGAAGTGACATGATTTAATAAGTGACTGGATATGAGGAGTGAATGACAGGGCAGAATCTAGGATAACCCCAAGGCACCGGGCCTGGGGAGAGGGGGTGATAGTGGAATTGTTAACTATGATTGATACTTCTGGGATGTTACTGGTGTTAGTTGGAGGAAAGAGAACCATTTCAGTTCTAGAGAGGTTTAATTTAAGGTAGCGTTGTGGCATCCAGGTAGAGATAGCGGACAGGCAGGAGGAGACGCGAGTTAGGAGTTCTGGGTTGAGATCAGGAGATGAGAGATAGATCTGAGTATCGTCAGCATAGAGGTGGTAGTGGAAACCATACGAGTTGATTAATTTGCCTAGGGAGGAAGTATAGAGGGAGATTAGTAATGATCCCAGGACAGAGCCTTGAGGAACTCCAACAGAAAGAGGTAGGGGAGAAGATGCTACTCCGTTGTAGGAGACACTGAAGGAACGAATGGTGATGTAAGAAGAGAACCAGGACAGGGCTGTGTCACGAAGGCCAAGCGAATGGAGGGACTGGAGGAGGAGAGTGAAGTACAAGGTTACCATGCTTGCACACCCTGGCTCTCCAGGACAAGACAACCCGGTGCACGGTGAAGGAAGCCTTGGCAACCTCAATTGTAGCAACAAAGAAGAATTTCACTGGCCTTCGAAGGTTCATTCAAGCAGGTACAAGCCCTTGCTGAGTTTATTTTGCTTTATAACTGCGAAGGAGCAAATAAAGCACCATCAGCACAAAGCGCCCCTGGTGGCTCAATAGGGAAATGCCCAGACCAAAAAAAAAAACACAAGACAGTGTTCGATCCCCAGCAATTCCTGACAGTAAACCATTTATACAGAAAAATACTTTATTTTATTACCCTGTAATAAAAAGAAAATGCCAAATGCTTGGTGTTAATTAAAGTGACATAAAGTTATGTTGATGGCTAGACAATCCTATTGGGCTCTTTAATGCTCAATTGATTTTAGTAGTTTCAAAGCATGGTGCTGCCCAAGGAAACCTTCTGTACTTGTATATTCATTCATTATATCTTATGTTTATTATATAAGTGGGTCATAGGGCTGGGAAAGGACACATTCATTTAATGAACCTGTGCTCTGGCCTTGTATCAAGAACTAACAGGACTGTATAAAGAATATTAATATAAATATATTGATTATGGGGAAAGAAAAGAAATTCTGTGTACATATGAATGTAACAAATCAAAATGATCTAAGCGATAGGGTTGTAGGCAAGAGAAAAATAGAGAGAAAAACACTTTTAAATATAGAAATACAAAATGTGTTTTACAGCATTTTAAAAAATGATGTGCAAACCTTAACAATTTCTACCTATCTCGAATAAGACATCACCTCTCTCCGATGTTGCTATAAGCAGCAGCCTCTTCTAATGCAATTTCTGATGTGTGCTGCGGGAGATTAAAGTAAAGGTCAGAAACTCAATTTTTTTTCCCCTGGAAAAGACTCTCCCTTCACCACAAATGCAAACAGGGTTTCTTTCCATAATGCAGCTCACCATTGTGTGAATTCTGCACAGTCTTTTGGAACTCGGCAAGCAACCCTGATAATACTGAACTCTATCCGCTCTATTTTAAGTGAATGCATTGTTAGAGATATTTTTATATACCTGTCAGGCAACAAGAGTTCTGCAAGGTAATGGAGACAGACAGAGATAAACTGAAGGAAGGCATGGGTGGGTTGAGGGCACAGAAGTAGAAATAAGGTGTAGAATAATTTTCTTTAACATAAATGTGGTACCAGTTGCAGCTATTTTAACATAAATTGGTCCCAACTTCCATTTTTTAACAAATGATCCTGTTTTTCTATTGTGATTCTGTATCTAAACGTTGTATTGCAAATACACTATAAAATTTTAATATTTTATACAGAGAAACAGAATAATGCAGCATTGCTTTTGTCAGTCAATAATAATATAACGAGGCTCTTAAAATAATGGTCTAGATGAATATTTTTGAATTACTGAAGGTGATTTTCAAATTCTGCACTGATATACCACCCTAATGCGATGACCTAGGACTGATTTGGTCTGAACCTTAGTCATAAAGGATGCGACAGATGCAACAGAATGTAACATGATTTAACCAACTCAATTTCCCTTTGTGCTAAGCACAAACTGTTTATAATGTTTTGCTAAATCTAAGCAATTCCATGATTCCAGGTTCATTTTAAAGAGGAAAAACTTGCCGCCACAAAGGAGCATCCTTCTTATCACTTGAAAGGCAACTTTGGGCTACTTCGGAAAGCAGTGAGAACGTATATTATTTCTGCCAGCAATTTATCTTAATGCTGGCTGGAAGGAAACTTTAGACATTTTGTTGCCTGTGCTTGGGGAGATTAAAGGGAACTTATCAACCAAACATAAGTGTCCCTGAAATGTTGCACCATGCATTAAATAAAATTGCAAGGCCTTGCCCTGCTAAACACATATCTTGTGTGCCGGTGATAGTCCTACAGGTTTGGATGGTGGCGCTTAACATGGCAGTCCTGATGGGCCCAGAACATGCATGGGCATGTGCAGCAGGTCCTTAGTTTGGTCACAAATATGAGATTTAGGTATGATGCAAAACTTACCTAAATAACAGTGTCCCCAAAACGGTGCCCTCCTATATGGCTCTATTCTTGGACTCAAGATTTAAATCATTAATATAGTGTACGTTTTTTTTCATTGGTCAAATAAAATGTTAGAAAAGGATTTGTAATTATTTGTGAAACAGGTCCCCTTTAGATAAACACATAAAATATGTGATCTATTATTCACAATGCTTGGGATTTAACAACATTAAATAAACATTAAATAAACCAATTTTAATAGTTTTGCCACTAACATGGATTCATGCTTTTTTTTTAATGCCATACTTGTATACACATATCCAGTATAAAACATAGCTGTGTGGAAACTGTATGTTGCACATATCTTTTAAAATTGTAGTGCTCATTTGTTATGTGTAGGGACTTCAACAACTCACCAATCACCATACAGCAAGGAGGGTTGGAGGATTGTAACTTGAGCATTGTCTCTGCTGTTATCTAATAATAAGTGGAGATACAAGGTGCATAAAATGAACAAATACTAAGCTATGTTGTGAGTGCCAAGAAGCTACTCATGGACAGATCTAGGTCACTTGGATATAATCCTGTGTTGTAACCAAAGAAATAAACGAAAAAGGTATTTTTACCCAATGACGTGCACCTGAAATGCAATTAGCAGGGTATTACTGAGTGCATATAATATAACACAATCAATCAGTGCAGCCTTGCTAAACGTATTGTTACAGGTAAGAAAAATGTATAATTTTTTTCATAATCTGGTAACTGGTAACTAAAATAATTTTCTGTTGACAATTTCTGGTTTGAGTGATTTATTTGCTGGGTTAAAAGCCAAAAAAGGGCACATGTAGCTATGATTATTAAGATCAATAATGATTGATCCAGGAAGGAATCTAATAACCATTGGTGTGACATATGGAAGTTTCCCCTTACTGGACTCTTAACCTCCGCATACAGTTACTATGATTTAATAATAAACATATATATATATATATATATATATATATATATATATATATATATACTTATATATGTACCAAGTACCAACATATTCCATAGAGCTGTACTATCTGAATTCTATTCTGCAAACAACCAGCCCAGAAGAATAACAAACAGTAAATACATTCTGCAGAAAAGAATGATCAGCAGATTTGATTAAAAGTAACATAGCTTCTTTTAATTGAAATTAGCAGCTTTGATCTTGTAATCAGAGGAAATAATCATTTGTTTCAAATCAAACAAAAATAGCATTGGCTTTTTACTGCTTATTTAAATAAAGCATTTATGTGCCTTCTTTATTTTTCCCAACAACATACCATTGTGTCCTGTCATTCTTGTGTGCAGCTTTAAAAAAAAATCCTTGCATGTTATAAGACCTTTCTAAATCAATAGTTTAAGCCCCAGGGGTCTCCCTCTCACCTGTATTGGCTTTTCCAAACCTCACAGATCTCTTTTTCTCTCGAATGCCATTTTATACTAACACTTCTGTGCCTCATTAAAATAAGAATTTTCAGCTGCTCACGGAGGATATTGTGAAAGACAATTGAACATGTGAAAGACCCGGTTCCTTTGGGCATAAAATGGAGATAAACAGCTCACTCACATCTCACCTTCCTAGTCATTCTAATATTCCTGCAGAGCCCAGTGAAGCCAGAAAGAGATGATGAAACTGCACGTGCTCCACCTGTTTGGGGGTGTGAGGTTTCGCACTGAGCACATAATGTAGCTAAAATTACACTTCTCAAATCTTTCAGCTTCTATATTGCTTGTTTCAAATGCTTTCTTAAATCCATATTAATCATTGGAAGAATTTGGAGGCAATTAGCCATATACATTGTCTAATCCAAAATGACATACAATTGGCAATAGTTTGTAGTAATGTAGTTGAAAATAGTTTAAACTGTCAGTAATGAAATAACTGATTCAAGAGCTGCCACAATGCATAAAATGGCTATTTATAGGGTTCTTGTAGGATATAGACCTCTGTTAGGTTGGAGCCTGGTATTATACAGAAGAAGATTCTATATCTACTGCTCTTGCCTCTATGTTACAATGACAGACAGTTGAATTTAACAGTCTTTCTACTGAAATCTATATAATTCAGTCTGTGTCCCAGGTTCTGCAAGTGATCCACATTAACTCTGTTGTAACTCATTTCCCAGAAACCTCCAAGCTTAACCTGCCTATAATAAATACCCTAATCCTGCATTGAGCCCCTGCCTATTTGTAGATCAACCTTTGTTCGAGAAGTACTAACCATATACTTGTTTTGTATCATGAGCCTTGTAATCTGTACCCAAACGAAAGAGGCTTGATCACCGATCAATGTCCTTTTAACATTCCTAGTTTAGGTTTATCAATGATATGCCGTACCCTCACAGTTTTTAGACTCAAATGCATAGCAGATTCATACTTTAAAAAGTTGAAATTGTAGTTCACTGGCAGCCCATTGTAAAAATAGTCGGGGTAGTGTTTGTACATGATTCCTGAGTACCTTTGATTCCAGGTCCCGTTCTTTGCATTCAAGGGTGTAGGAAATACATGACATACAAAACAGGACTGGACAATTACTGCTATAATAGGCTCATTTTGTTGCGGTATATGTAAAATAAAGGGAAACTATTAACTAACCTCCAGCAGACATGTGAGCTTCCATTAATAACAATATACTTATATGAGGGTTTCCTGCACTCTTTGACATAAACAAACAAATGCAGTTTGCTAGAAAAAAAAATAATATTCATTCTTTTTACCAGCCACTATGCCAAACATGACCACAAACATATATTTATAGATGGGTATCTAATGGTCCCATTGATTATTGGTGGATAGTAGTGATGGGCGAATTTATTCGCCAGGCGCGAATTCGCGGCGAATTTGCGCGATTCGCGTCCACCGAATAAATTCGCGAAACGCCCGCGAAAATTCGCCGAAAAAATTCGCCGGCGTCAAAAAAAATTTTCCCGAAAAATGGACGCCGGCGTCGAAAAAACGGGCGCCGGCGTCAAAAACGAGACGCCGGCGCCGTTTCGCGAATTTTTCGCCGTTTCGCGAAATTCGCGAATTTTTCGGCGAAGCGAAACGGCGCAAATTCGCCCATCACTAGTGGATAGTTAACAACCTTCAACCTAAGTATGTTAAGTTTTATTTATATTGCATATATGTATATAAAGTTATAGCAGTATGACATTGAAAGAGCAGATTACTTATACAGCATGTGGTTGAGAGGGAGGGAGATGCCATTAGTTCTGGTGGGGAAATTATGCATTCTGGTCTTGTATTTGTTGCTATGCTTTCCTGAATTTAAGCATCAAAAAAGGCAAAAGATTTGATTAACTTTGAACATGGAGTTATGCCAGCTGGCTCAAGGTGCAAAGTGTTTGGATGCAATGTAGCCCTTTCCCGAGTGCCTGCCAGTGGCATTCCCAATCTTATGTATTTCCCCCCATCCACCCCTTATTAATGCATCATGGCTCAGTTAACATTTAAAGAGGTGAAAGAACACTAAGGGGGTTATTTATCAAAGTCCTAATTTATCTCAATATTTTCTGCTGCAAACTCCGCTCAGGTTTTTAACGCTTATTTATTGTTACATTTTGCCGACAATTTTCCAGATTTCTTCGTAATTTTCACCCAAAAATTCAGAATACTTCAGTGTATTGCACGAAACCCAGCGCACATCAAAAAAATTCTCCCATCGACTTATATGCAACCTCGACAGGTCTGAGATGCCGGATTTTCAGATTCGGGCTTTTCCATCCTCACGGTTTAATAAATTCTGAAAAAATCGGGATTTTTTAAAAGTCCAATTTTATTAAAAAAAAATCCCTAAGTTATGCAAAAGCACAAACCGTAACATTTGCACCAAGGGACTGGCTGTACTTTGCTCTGCACCTCTTTTCATTTTTTTATCTGGCTCAAGGTGCAAAGTGTTTGGATGAAATGTAGCCCTTTCCCAAGTGTCTGCCAGTGGCATTCCCAATGTTATGTCTCTTCCCCCATCCACCCCTTATTAATACATCATGGCTGGTGCAGTTCACATACTGTACCGTAGTCATCAGGGGTACCCAGTTCAAAGAGCAGCAGCAATTTTTTTAAAGTGCAAGGCTGGGCACAAAGTGACATGGTATAATTGATTATGCCAGTTATTTGCACTTTGCACCCTTCCCTGCACTTAATAAATGACCCCTTCTGTCGTATTGTTACCAGGAATCAGCAAATCAGTGTTTACTGTTATCCTTGGCCACCTGCAAAAACTTTTTTATTTCCCTTAAATGATTTATCTCTGAGAGGGGTACGATTGCTGTTTCTGTTAGCACTTGTTGAAGGTTTCATGTATTCTTTGGCTGAAATGTTCTGCATCCTTCTTCTCTCAGTGCAAATCAGGTAGGTTGAAGGTTGTTATCCTTTGTGTGTGTATATTTTTTTGATTTGCTCTACAATACTACGGATAAAGGCAGAAGGTTAAAACCAATTAGTCAGTGTGCTGGTAGGCCAGTGATTTACAAGGATACAGTTCTTGTTTTACAAAAAAGATATGTCAGAAATTCTAATTTGGAAGGTTGGGGCCTGCAGAACAATGGCAGTAGTAGTGTCATTGTGCATTGACTATTGAGAAATGTAATATAATAATAATGAATAATTAAAATTCCCATTTCATAGTGCAATACAGTTAATTAGACAGCCATTACATTGACAATCTGCATGCAACAAATTTCTTAAGGCCTTAAAGGTGACTTTAGAGTTCATAATTAAGGGGCCCCACATAGATTTAACCCACATCCCTTCTCCATTAAAAAAAATGTTCATGAATAGAGTTGTACCCTCTGTTCAACCTTCACATTAATCACTGGGAACAAAATGATAATCCTTGCAAATGACCTACATATGCTGTCAACAGAAAAAACTTTTACTTTTGCAGCTATTTTTGAATTTGTGGACTTGGTAGTGTTCTGAAATCATTTATTTACTGCTGGTGGCACTGCACACAATACAGTGTTTATGTTTTTACTTACAATAAAGGCAAATTTGCTTTAAACAAACATACTGCATGATGCATGGGCACGCAGCTTTACTTTTAGATATCAACACATTGTTCAGTGTTTTCAAAAATGTATACACTCATGGCAGGAGCTTTAAAAAAAAAAAGTATTATAGAAGTCTAGAGCAGAAGTTCTTCAGGTATGCATGTGTGTGTATAATGTATTTAATATACTGTACACATACATATAAACGAAACCAAATGTATACTGATTCCAGCACATGGTAATGATATTAATCCTCGACTCTGGACTCTTTTGATATTGTATGCTGCATATATGGTGGACCTGCAGGGAGGTCAGAAGTTTTTTAATAATATTTATATGCAAAATGAGTTAGTAACACAGATAAGCTCAAGGAAAGCTTCCAAAGAAGCGTTATTATTTTTTTTAAAAATCCCTTATATCAGTCCCCAGAAAAGATTTTTGTTTGAAAACTTTCCAATAAAATTACAATTTTGAAGTCCCCAGCTATTCTCATTTTTTAATTTAAAAACAAGTCAAATTAATTGTGAAAGTGATACCCATAGACTCTAGTATAAAAAAATGTTGTCACCCATAGACTTCAAAGCATTTTGGTGAATTTGCTCCTTTTTGTGAACTTTCAGCAGAATGAAACGAGTCAGATTCACCCATCACTACCAAAGTCCTACTTATTCACTCCTTTCATTTTATATACTGTAAGAGTTACCCCTGAAAGAGGTTGTGCTACAACTCTTTCAGTTGTCAAGTAGTGTTGATAGTTTTATATAGAATATGTGAGGCTTCAGGCAGGATAAGCCTTGTTAAAAAATAGCCTCTGCTGTCTGTAGTAGAGAAGGGAAAATATTTTAACAAATAATATATTAATTAATTAAGTAGGAAATATCACTTTTATCCTTTGTTCTTATTTTCCCTTACTATACAGATAGTAATCCCCACTGGAGTTCCCACCTATCAGAAAAATATCCACCTAATGTGTTTTTATAATCATCTTTATTAGTGCACTGTATTGATCTTCGGTTCCTCTAGAAGTAACCGGTTTGATGTGCTGCAATTTTAATCACGAAAAAAACCCCTTTGAAATCATTTTCAAAGTGTTTCAATTAATTATATTGCCTTTTTCAAAACAAATTGTATATTGTTTTAAAACACAGTTGCTGTTAAATGAATAAAGATTGCTTTCCATTGACTAATTGCAGTGATTTGTACTGCCACAGAGAAATAATTATTTTATTCCAAACACAGTCTGACTCACAGGTAATACAGTAATAATCCACAGCAAGTAACATAGTTAAGGGTGGAAATTAGGAAAAACACAAACATATGTGTATATTCACATATATGTCCTCAAAGTAATGGAGGGCACACACAAAAAAATTCACCAACTGCCTGGGTACCGAGTGGTCGTTCTGCAAGCACATCCACAGCAATAGCTCAGCAGAAGACTTGCTTAAAAAATTACAAAATAATGAAAATGATTTTTTCATGTTTTAAGCAAGTCCTGCTCTGAGTTATTGCTGTGGATCTCCTCTCTCTCTCTCTCTCTCTCTCTCTCTCTCTCTCTCTCTCTCTCATTCTCACCCAGCAAGGCATTCCACAATTTCTCTGTGAAGAACCACCTATGCTGCTTCAAATAAAAGTTCTGTTCCTCAAGTCCAGGGGTCCCCAACCTTTTTTTTTACCAGTGAGCCACATTCAAATGTAAAAAAAGGTTGGGGGCCAACAAAAGCATGAAAAAAGTCCCTGGCAATGCCAAATGAGTTCTGTGATTGTCTATTGGTAGCCCCTATTTAGACTGGCAGCCTACAGAAGGTTCTGTTTGGCTGTACACTTGGGTTTTATGCAACCAAAACTTGTCTGCAAGCCTGGAATCCAAAAATAAGCACCTGATTTGACGTCACTGGGAGCAATACCCAAAGGGTTGGTGAGCAACATGTTGTTCCCAAGAGATATATGGCAAAAATCAGTCGGATATCTATTGAGGAGGTCTGTTATCCATGAACATCCACAAATCATTCTCAATTAAGGAGTCTCAAGCACACTACCAAATGGGGTATAACTAGCATTAATGTTGTTTCTACCAAAATGTAAAACCTTGCAATTATCATCTTTGAACATCATTTGTCAGTTCCCTGCCCAGTTCTCCAAGTACAGTATTTGGTAAGGCAGCAGAACTGTGTTGGATTTGTTGGCTGACCTGAAAGCTGTTGGAACCTGTGGATCGGGTGAGTTCGGGCCGACTTCCATACAAGATTGGCAGGTTTAGGTTGTGTTCTTACTTCTGCTCTCCCCACCTGTGACCCTATTGTGCCGGTTGCTGTCTACAATTTTTTATAGACTCGTACCTGCGTACCCAATCCCTTCTATGACATCAGTGCGAGTCTGGTCGGGTGCAGGTCTGTTAACATGGTGGTGCGGATGGTGAAGAGGTAGTTTAGGGCAGGGTGCAGGTTGACATTTTGTCGACCCACACATCACTATTAGGTTGCACAGATTTCTATATTATGTTATATTTTATGTTGATATATAAAATTCTAGGAACCTACATACAGAAAAAGTTATTTAACATTAGCATTGTATGTACATGTAAGTATGTTTATCATTACATAGTACAGGTATGGGACCTGTTATCCAGAATGCTCGGGACCTGGGGTTCTCCGGATAATGGATCTTTCCGTAGTTCGGGTCTTCATGCCTAAGTCTACTAGAAATTAATTTAAACATTAAATAAACCCAATAGGCTGGATTTGCTTCCAATAAGGATCAAGTACAAGCAACTGTTTTATTACTACAGAGAAAAAGGAAATCATTTTTAAAAATTTGGATTATTTGGATAAAATGAAGTCTATGGGAGACAGCCATTCCGTAATTCTGAGCTTTCTGGATATCGGGTTTCCGGATAAGGGATCATATACCTGTACTTCTTTTACAACAAACAAAACCCCCAGTGGGCCTCATTTAACATAATTTTCCTTACATTCTTTAGGAATTATTACATTGTAGTCCAGACCAGACAGAAGAATCCAGCTGTGCCAAGGTTCAGTACAGGAAGCATCAGCAATTGCAAGCTATAAATGCACGTAAAATTATTGTATGATATGAGCTTAAGGATATACAGAGAAACATCAGTCACTAAGACATGCTGCTTCTAGCACTTCATCATAATGACAAGGACTATTAATAATTATCAGAAAAATCTCACAGGAGAACATTAACTGAAATTACCTCAACATTTAGAGTAACATGACTAGTGTCACGCTAAATGCAGTAATTATAACAAAAAAAAATACTACAATAAAGTTGGAGTCCACTGTGGTTTAATTAGTTTGAGAAATAAATGGAAGGGCAAAATGTCACATTATACTATAAAGTGCTTGGCTTGTCTCCTAAACCTATTCAAGATCATGTAAAAAGGGAACAAACTGTACCCACATCTAGTTACCCAAATAGGTGACTAATAAAGGCCACTTGCTGATGCAGGAATAGTCTTCATGAAATATGTCTATAAACAATATATATCAAGACCAATGGATGTTTTCATTCCAACAAAAAGCACTTGAAAATGACAAAACATTGGTTTACAGTATTTGACGCCATCATGCCGTGTGGGTGTCACGCTTACCATTAATTCATTATAAACATATAACATTATAAACTTTTAACATTATAAACTATAAATTTTATAACAGAATGTTACTAGAATCAAGGGACATGTCCCTAACAACACACATGTCCAAGGGCTCATTAACACCACTAAAAGTTTTAGAGATCTAAATTCCATATGGAGCAATATTTCTTGAAATCTGTAGGCTAATACAGTATATGTGTGAGGAAAACTCACCCTGGTGGTCTAGCGGTCCGGCGGGGACACCCGCCTCGTTGATTATTCCTCTCTGCCGGTTCCTATGGCGCACGCGGCGCGCACTTCCTTTATTTATACACAAACTGCCGCTGGCGTGATGATGTCATTGCCATCTGCCATTTGTGAGTTCCTGGGTGCATTATATTCATATTCTGATTCCTGTTTTGACCCTGCCAGCCTGACTTTCCTGACTTCTGTAATCCTGACCTTGGCCTGATAACCGACTATTCTGAAATCCGTAATCCGACCCGTGCCTGTCTGACCCTTCTGATATATCTGCTGGTTTTGACCCTTGCCTGTCTGACTTTGCTTGAATTCTGCCCGCACCGACCCGGCCTGTCTGACCACGCTTTTGCCTACCCCTTGCACCGTGACCTTCTGCCCAGACTTTGCTAACGATCCTGCCCCTCTGCTCGTCCAGAACCCTCGCTTGGTTCCTCTCTTTTTAAGACCTGGCAGCATCCAATTAGCCAAGGGCTCCTCCCGCTCCCGTGGTGAAAGGCGGCTGTTAAAGGCAGAAGTAAGAGCCGAGACCAGGGAGCCTAGCATTGGTTCTGGATTCTGGTTGCCGATTCGTGACAATATGGTGGCCAAGATAATCCAATTTTGAATATAGGGCTCTGATTGTAGTTTTGTGACTTGGTTATTTTTAGCAATAGCAGGGGAATACTGTGATTATGTCTTATGGTATAAATGACGATTCAAGGCATTTGGTATCTGGATAACAAGCAACAAGCAATGTGGCACTTACAGATCCGGTAACTGTTGCTTGGAAAGACTGATTGACATATTTCTTGCATTCATATAGCCAGGCAACTGGTAGACAAATGAATAGAGGGGCTCTTCTGTTCCAGATAAGAATAGCCTTGTGTTCCTTTGGTCTTATACAAACTTTAGGTAATCGCCAATTACAGATGTCTAATAATATTATGCCAAACTATATTTAAAGGCAAATAAAACCCATGACAAGAGCACCAGAATGGATTACGTTTATATTGTTCATGGGTTCCTCAATACCATACCATTGCATGTTCAAAATTAAAACCTGCACACAGAGCTTTGAAATTAACATTCTGTAGCCATCATGAACTGAATGATGACTGTGTTGTAAGATAGTTTTAGCATATGAATGCCATTTAAATTGGTAATTTTGCACCTAGTATTTACACCTACAGTATATAAGTACTGTAGCTGTGCCCCCTTACAAAACCCACAAATACCTCTGCTAACACAAAAAGAAATACCTTTAAGAAGATGGACACAATTTCCATTTGTGCCATTTGACGAGACATTACCCCATTGGAAGTCTATACTGGATTTAGACATTTTTGCATGTGAATTATATTCATTACATGTGTTCATTTTAAAAGAAACTCCTAGTGCAAGTAAAATATTATATGACACACAGCAAGGGTTGTAGTTTAGGGACATTTGCCTTTTTGGAAAAGCACTTCTAACTTTAAGGCTTATTAATAGGCGTGCACCAGCACGGCTCTTAAAACTTCTTTTAAAATGTATTCTTTTCAAAATGCACTACCCCTGGGTTTTCTGATATCACCAATAAGTCACAGAAAAGCCTCTTTATATGCCATTAAAATGAGCAAAATTCAGGAAAACATGAAAGTAAAGTGTGTAGCTAAATAAGAATTGATATAAGTGAAATTTTATGAAAAATATAATTATATGAGTAAAAAAACACACCTTAAGAGCTTGCGCAGACATTGGTATGATAAATATACTATTTATAGCAGTTCAGCAAAGGCAGCTATCAACAGCCCTAATATTTGCTTGGCAGAGTCCCTTGGGTACACTAAACATGGTAAATGAATTTTTGCTACTGTAATTGGTTTTGGAAGATGTTGATGCAGTCGGAAGTAGCGTGTATGCCTTGTACTATTTATCATCTCTTCGGCTGCTTAGTCCCTTCTAAGATTTTTTAAGATTTGCCCATATCTTCCTTGTATCCAGCTGTATAAGAAATATAGAGGCCCCATGTCATGTTGGTTTTATTTGTATGTGACAGCACAGGGCCATTCACTAAACCAAACCAACAACAAAGATTTTCTTTGTTGTTGCCGTAGAACTGCCAAATGCTGATTGGTTGCTATTGGTTATTGCACTAGAACACATATTCCCAGGTAGTAAATGAGCCCTATGCCTTATGGCAGGAATTGCAAGGTTTATAACAACTGATTGTAGTTGGCTAATGCTTCATATCAAACACTTCTCACATGAGTAACAAAGACTTATACCTCAATTTTTCTAAATATATATATGTCAGAGTTAAAGTCTCCCTCTCATACATAAATACAGGTATGGATTATGAAATGACTATTTCACATACAGTGGAGTAACTAGAGTGCACCGGGCCCCCCTGCAAAAAACCTTTAGGCAAAGTTTCTGGCAGTCTGGAGAGTGCTCCAACTGCGCATGCGCCAATATGGTGTTCATGTCCTGAAGAATAACAAAGAGCCAGAACATGTCGCCCATGAGCTCTACTGCGCTTACTCTGCACCTATATGTGAGTAATGAATTAGTGGCACTTTCAGAAGTAATCACCTATGCAGGTGGGGGATCAGGGAGGGTGGACTATGTAGGGTAGTGGGTAGGGCTTTTTATTATTGGGGGGGTTAGTTCTCCTTTAAGCCTTTACTTTGAGAAACGCTAGGGACCTAGCCAAAACGTTTTTTCTGTTTGAATAAAACCCCTTTTTTTCCACTTTAAGACCTGTGAGTGCTAGCTTTTTTTGAGTTATTGCACATACCTTTATACAGCTCTGCACCCAGGCACCTTATACTTGTATACGTGTTGTGCCGGCATTCTTCGTTCGAGATATATATATATGTATATAAAATCAAAAAAATGCAGCTCAATTCCTTTTTATTGGGTGCACGTTGGTACGGCTTGATATACAAATTTAAAATAAATTTACCCCAGCACTCCAACATACAAACCCCTGGGAAATTTATTTTTACACAACTGAACTGTAACAAACACAAAAAGAGACACTTTTAGTTACAAAGTTTGTACAAAGTATGCTCTCCCAACCCCCGCTTAATGGTGTCTTTGGAAGAGATCATGCTAGAAGGCAGGTATGGTCTTTCTCCCCCCAAGATAATACTTTTTACACTTAGCTAGGACTGACGCATGGACACTGCCTTGACGGGGTGCGTCATACTTTGTACAAACTTTGTAACTAAGGGGCCGATTCACTAACTTCGAGTGAAGGATTCGAAGTTAAAAAACTTTGAATTTCGAAGGTTTTTTTGGGTTACTTCGACCATCGAATGGGCTACTTCGACCTTCGACTACGACTACGAATCGAAGGATTTGAAGTAAAAATTGTTAGACTATTCAACCATTCGATAGTCGAAGTACTGTCTCTTTAAAAAAAACTTTGACCCCCTAGTTCGCCACCTAAAACCTACCGAACTCAATGTTAGCCTATGGGGAAGGTCCCCATAGGCTTTCCTAAGTTTTTTTGATGGAAGGATATTCCTTCGATCGTTGGATTAAAATCCTTCGAATCGCTCGATTCGAAGGATTTTTTCGTTCGATCGAAGGAATAATCCTTCGATCGTACTATCTGCGCTAAATCCTTCGACTTCGATATTCGAAGTCGAAGGATTTTAATTCCCAGTCGAATATCGAGGGTTAATTAACCGTCAATATTCGGCCCTTAGTGAATTGGCCCCTAAGAGTGCCTCTTTTTGTGTTAGTTACAGTTCAGTTGTGCAAAAATAAATTTCCCAGGGGGCTGTATGTTGGAGAGCTGGGGTAAGTTTCTTTTAAATTTATATATATATATATATATATATATATATATATATATATATATATATATATATACATATATATACTCATTTTCTATATGAAACATGCTTAACAATATATCGCAGGCCCTTTGGACCATAAAGGAATATTGTACCCAAAAATATAAAAACAGAACTCTACTAAGAATAAAGGAACATTTTATATTTATTTGTTCTATTAACTCATTGCAGGGCAATTCTTCCCCGAGACGTGAGGCATGTGAGGATCTTATTGAAGGCCGATAGAGGCACTTTGCTAAGGCTATTGAATTTTCATGAATCGTTATGAACTAAACAAAAGGTAGCAGCTGACGGGAGAGATGATTTTGTGAATGTACCTCATCCTTTTTATCCCTGAATTATTGATGGTTTTACTAAGTAGGAAACGTTAGAACATACTTTAAAACTCAGACGTGATTTAATATTCATACTTCCGTGGAACCTTTTTTTTGCACAGGGAATAAAACAAATTGATTTAACCCCTGGTGTGCTGTGTCTTGTACCACGTGGTTGCAGGATCATTTTTACTAGCCTACCTGGAAATACATATTTCGCAGCTGAGAGCCAGTGGTAAATACTTCCACCTTCGGCAATGGTGCTTCTCAGGCAGGACGAGAGGTTAGAGATAATGGGAGCTGTGGTCAATCTGCTGTAGTTACCGATATCCAAACCAGCAATTCAATTTCTAGAGGTCAAAGAGTGGCAGAGAGCCTGCTTTCTGCTCTGACTCCTAGATGAGCTTTTTTGCTGCCACATGAAGCAAAGCAGACCTTTATCTGCTTAGTTTTCCAATATTGCATCCGCCATTGTAACCTTGTTAAGCTCTGCATGTGTTGTGTGCAAACCTATAAAGATATACACCCATCCAAATAATGCTAAGGATATTATCCAATTGTTTACTTCAATTTTCCAGTTATGTCCAGCTATTTATCTATTCCTAATATGAGTCTGTCTCTTCCAATTTCTGTCACCTTCTTGGCCTCTGTGCTCAGCACTCTGTGTCCTGGCTGCCAAGTGTCCATTTTCCTCTGAATTATTAAACTAAACAAATACTGGAAAACACCAGAAAATGACAATGACATAAAATCTATTGTTATCCTGGGAGAGATGAGCGTGGAGATAGGAGAGGACAAGATGTAGGAGCTGCTCGTGGGAGAGATCAAGTCCCATGGTGGTCAGTGTCAGCACCATACGTATTGCCTCTCTCACAGTGGTGACATTTGTACAAACTACTCCTTTTTGTCCCCTTTAGGGATCAAGCTACATGACAGAAGATATTCTGAAGCAATATTGGGCAATTAAAGTCAAGAATTAAAAACTGTGAAATTAGAACTTCTAAATGAGCATAACCTTCTTTTCCAGTTCAGCGCACATTGTGGCATTACATACCAAATATTAGAAGGGCAGACTGCAATGTACTTAAAATGTTTGCTTTTCTGAAAGTCTTATTCATTGCCCGTGCTCAGAGGGGTATTCTAAATAACATTGATGTAGATGGTTCATGAAGCCTTTTTTTTTTGCAAATGTAAGCTTTATATTCTATACACCTTTGTTAGTAAACAAGCCCATAAGAGTATGATTGTTTCTTTGCTCTCAATCTGTGGGAGACTCCCAAAACACTGCCATTTAGTCTATAACTTGCATTTAACTCACACAGTAGTAGAAAGCTTGTGGTCCACATGGTGATTTGAAAGCTAGTTCACTTGGAAAGATCAGCATAGAGTGGAATATGCTTTGTAGAAATGATAAGACTTTTGTGGGTCTTGAAGTCTGAAAATAATGAAGAGAGTCTAATTAAGTTAGAGGGTTGCTGGGGCTTTAAACAGCTTGATCAAATGTATAAAAAAAAGTGCAAGCAGCAATATATTCACAATTCAAGATGAGAGAACTGTATGTAGATGCAAAAAATTTAGCAAGGTACCGTAGTTGCATGTATACAAATATATATTTGGGAATTATTGAAACTGTGTGCTGCTGCTGCTACAAAGTAAGGGACATAATTTTGTTGGGCTGCAGAATTTGTGATGGGCCAAAATAAAAATATACCCTTCACTTTGTTGTCACTTTGTTGAAGTTGGCATTTGCCTTTTATGATTAAAAGCCATGCACATACACAAAGCTCTGTCAACAGCCTCGACATCAGTGAAATACTGGATATTGCCAATACTGTTGAGTTGCACTTTTCTCAGGAGTCAATATTTGTTGATTATCCTTTGTTTTAGCTGTTTTGGCCAATTTCCGACTGCACTCTGTTTAATGTTAAATATTGCTATTAGCTTTGCACTGTTATTCCCATATTCTTGGGTAAATCAATATTCTTTTACTAAGTACAGTCTCACCTTGACAGCATCTCCCTGCTGTGCCGTGCAGGATTTCTAATGCTTTCTAGAACTCACAGAAATGTCAATTTCATTTAATTCCGCTTCTGTCGCTCTTCAGTCTCTATCTGCAGCACAGTCACAATTCCTGTTTCTCATACAACACAAAAAGCACCCTTCCCATGTCTCTGCACTTACCTGTCCCTGGACTCCACTTCACTGCCTCTCTGATGACTGTGAATCCATACCGTCTGTCTTTCTGAATCTTGTTCATTTAGAATATTGCTTAAAAAACTGGTAACCCAAGGGAACTTAGAAACCACCTCCCCTTCATTTACAGGTCTCCAAAAGTTATTTTGCCAGTTGGGCTAAAATGATTAAAGCAGTCCTGTAAAACCTGTGTCATTCCCAATGGTCAAAATAAAACTTTTCTTAAATTCCAGTCTAAAATATGATTTATTATCAAACAATGACCATTGTTATTGAGCTATATGAAACAACACAACACAAAAAGTTAAAAAAATAAGCAGTTACATATAGAAAGTGACTATATGAGTAAGTACACTAAGCGCTAAGTATAACTGTGCAGATAAGGAACTATTAACCATCATTATAGATGTAATATGATGAGTAAGTGACAGAACCAAAATAGGCATATTCGATACAAAGCAATAAAAGTAAGTGTAAGGAAATATTTGCATGAAAGTATTATTTAACATGCATCTATTTTAGGGTAGTAGTTGTTACTAGGAGAGGATATGAGTAATTAAAACACAGAATTCACAGGGTGGCTTTGATACAAATTTTAAAACAATACACATGAAAATAATAAATAATAAAAATTCAAATTTTAAACCCACAAAAAGAACTAAACAGATTCTATGTGCATGTAATTATGTGGATATTTGAACATGCAAAAAGCAAGCCAATGTTCTTTGGGACCTTAAGATTTACAGTTACTTTGCACATTACAATACAGCATTTCAGAACTTAAGCTACAAGGATTTGTTTTACTGGGCATGACTTCATAGCTGCCCCCAAAGGATTCTGGGTCCGCTGCAAGACAGATGAGTGATACTGTGGAAATTCGATAAAGCGTTATCAGCAAAGACAGTACTTTGTAGCTGTCTGGTCATCAGTTATGTATTGTATTACACATTCAGTGCTGAAAACCCTGCTCTGATTGTTCTCTTTCGATAAGACTGGTGGCGACAAGACAAGAAGTGTTTTAAGTTCTGTTCTTTCCTGCACTGAATTTTCTTCTGCTGTGGGTTTGCACCTTCTTCTTGACAGAATCCTGTTTTGGATTGAAGGGTGATAATGTATAGGAACAGTCAGTGATCAATATAATCACCGTGCTTCTTCTTCTAGTTGAACCCCCCTTTAGCTGTCAAAGAACAAATAAAAAGGAATAAGGCTGCAATTCTTGTGTCATCCCCAGGACCCGATACTGATGCAGCCTGAATTCCTATTGCTGCATATTGCACTGAAAAAGTGGGGCACAACCTGGTACAGCAGATGTCAAAACAGTGCCACATCCCTTTAAGCAAACAGTGTTAGATATGATGACCTAAAATATGAAAACATTTAAGCAACCTCCCAGCCCCGGGCAGGCATAACCAAGATTGTCAGAAATGTTACATTGATGGAGCACAGGAGACACATTGTATATTGAATATTAAATAAAAAAATCACTTTTATTTACCTTTAAAAAATGCATAGCTAAGCGTGGAACATAGCAGGACTCTAGGGGGTAGAATTACTAAAGGACGAAGTGGCTAACGCTAGCGTCAATTCGCTAGCATTACCAGCCGCAGGGACATCGCCGATTTACTAATAAGTGCCAGCTTCAATTCGCTAGTGAAAGAGACTGGCGCTAGCAGTCATTCGTACTCTATCACCAGGCGACTTTTCGCTCTGGAGAATGGACGCCACTCCGCAATTCGCTAAAATGCAGATTTAACTGAACGTTACCTCTTACGCCAGAGTTGCCTTTGCCCCCTCAGACAAGGCGCAGTGCATTAAAGTAGCTAGATCTTCCTCAATCTTCTGTCTCTTACATTAATTCTGTGAGCCGAAAATGCATCAAAGTCCAAAATATGCTGGCGTCTTTTCCTTTTTTCAGCCTGATTTTCTGCAAAAGACCTAACAAACTTTTTTTGGGTAACCGGTAGGGATGTAGCGAACCGCCGCCGATGTGTTCGCGAACGCCGTTCGCGAACACCGGCATAATTTGCGAACTGTTCGCGAACTGTTCGCGAACTTCGATCATCCGAAAATCGTTCGATTCGAACGATCGAAGGATTTTAATCGTTCGATCGAACGATTTTCGTTCGAATCGAACGAAAATCGTTCGATTTTAGCGATCGAATGGTCGAATGGGCGACCGATTTTGACGCGAACGCCTATTGGCGAACGTCGCGCGACGTTCGCGAACTTGCGGCGGACGCGAACAGTCGAAGTTCGCGCGAACTAGTTCGCCGGCGAACAGTTCGCTACATCCCTAGTAACCGGTTTTCACCATACATTGACAAACATATGGAACATTAATTTTACAGTGGGCACATGTGGAGGGCATTATAAGAACTCTATTGTCTTTATTAAGATTCCTTGGACATGTGTTTTTAAAAAAGTGTAATTTGTAAGTATATGCACCAACATTTAACATAAAGACTTCCATACAACTTTAAATTTCCCACCCTATGAAAATTCACCTGAGCGCAAGATCCCTTGCGAAGTTTTGCTAGGCAGAAATGAACACTAGCGCATCTTCAAATGCTTGCTTTGCCGAAGTAATGCTAGAGAAAAGTCGCCAGTGTTCGGCACCCACAACGAAACTCCGCATTTTAAAGAATTAGTGTAATCTTAGCGAATTTTCTCCTGGCAAAGTGTTGCGGTGGGTGCGAAGTGGACACTGCCGACTTTTCACCGGTTAGTAAATCTACTCCCAAGTGTTTTGTGGCGTCTTGCCACTTCCTCAATATCAAACAGCTGGTTCCATAACTCACGTCACAGCATTTCAATGCTCAAAACCCCATTAAAGACATTAGCTCATAATGGTATAACCATACATAAAACACACCTATGACACAAAAACCACATACTTCATAACAACAATTATGTATACAACATAATTTTAGTAATTCCACTATTAATATCATACTGGCAATGTAGCCAAGTATTTTATCCCCTATTGGCCCTTCTGCATTAATAAAAATAATAGTTTATTTTTTGTTGCTAAAGCTGTTGCTTAGCTACTGTAGGTTCAGCTGTACACTTAAACATTTCCATTAATGTCAATTTATGTAACTTTATGCTTTTTCATTTACTATGCAAACACTAGTCCCTCTGCACTTTTTCCATTACTAATTCATTTGTGCTTGTTATTCTGTCTGAAAAATCATTCTAGAGATAATGTATTCATGCTATTTTACTAAACTAGGTTCTTAAACACCAAAAAAATATGTAGCAACCAACTAATTATTTAATAGTTTAAATTCATCCCAGTGTTCCTAAAAGTTCAATGGAATGGAGGCTTCTATTGCATATAGCCACAATAGCAGCTATAATGTTGAAAACCCCTAAGTGCTTCAGTATATCTGATATTGTCCCAAAACCCAAGGAGCTTTGCATTAAGGGTAAGATTGTTAGAGTGTACTCCTCCACTGATAAATGGGGAAATAAAAAAGAATTACTTTTATTCACTAACATATTTTCAGTCCAACATAAAATATAATATTTAACTAGGTGTTATGCATTCAGGCTCCAGGTGAAACATGCAGTGAAAATTAAAATCCTTAATTGCTGCAAAGGTTCCCAATGCCATGAAACCTGCTGTGCAGGCTTTTATGTAATTAATCATATGATTAAGTATCCTAGTGATACGAAACGCGTCAGACGAGAGATGATCTAATGTAATAAAGCTTCAATTTTTAATCTACTATTTTTCTGGTCTGATCAATACGTGAGTTTGCCTGTGTGCCCGGCACCAACATTTATGATCCAGTTATTGACCCAAGGGCTGAATGTTCTAATAATCTAACTACGGCCCTACACTAGTGATCCCCAACCAGTAGCTCATGAGCAACATGTTGCTCTCAGTGTCCTCAAAACAGGTACTTATTTTTGAATTCCAGGCTTAGAAGCAAGTTTTAATTGCGTAAAAACTAAGTATAGTGCCAAGCAGAGTCTCCTGTAGGCTACCAGTCCACATTGGGGCTACCGACTATCCAATCACAGCCCTTATTTGGCACCCCAAGGGACTTTTTCATGTTTGTGTTGCTCCTCAACTCTTTTTACATTTGACTCATGGGTAAAAAAGGTTGGGAATCCCTGCCCTACACATTGGATGTTCAAACCTGACAACACAGGCTAATGGCTAAACTCCAAGAGTGCTTTTGTAGGATGGATGGTGTTGCATGGGCAAAAATATAATAGGACTAATAGAAAAATATGATGCATAAACTACATATAAAATATTCCATCCGTCACGACCGTCTGATGTGACCGCTGCTTGCTGCGTCTTCATCCAACAAGATTAAAACAAATGGTGTCGGAAAGACTCTGACTTTATCTGATCTGACGTTACATTCTAGCCAAATATATGGCCATGCCAGGCCTTCGGTTAGGCAGATCTAGATGTGCATGGCCAGGTACAGCCCTTAGTATAATAGAATAAGTGATATGGGTCTGTCTGGTGGCAGACCCTGGGGAAAAACACTCTGTGTGAGGCAATACCACAATTAATACAGCAAGGCAGCTCAGCTTGAGGCATGCTAGCAAGATATAGCCCTCCAATATATTTGTGTGGCTTCCTGCACCCTCAAGATATGAACAGAGCCCTTACCATGATAATCCAGTCCCCCAACATATTAAATAAACAGCAATTGGTTCAGCATGGAAAAGCCTGTATAGCACTGTTATATAATATTCTTAAAGACGAAAAATCGGCAACCACTCCGGAGTCCACTCGTATGTAAAATCGAAGGTCTTTATTTAAAACATTCTGAAATCCTGATGCATTTCGTATCCACGATTGATAGATACCTATGACTACGTATTGTGGATAAGAAACACATCAGGATTTCTGAATGTTTTTAACTTGCTGAAATAAAGACTTCCGATTTTACATACGAGTGGAGTCCAGAATGCTTGCCGATTTTTCATCTTCAAGTGCAGCTCACCTTTAGCTACAGGTTCGGGGCGATGCACCCAGGCCACTCATCCAATGTGTTTAGTTAGTTAGTTTAGTGCATTTCCTTTGAATTAAAACCATACCTGTTTAAAGTGTTAGCCAACCCAGAGACGTGGGACCTGGGGTCTATAGACACCCGGGTCATCGTGGATAAGGGGTGAGCATATATACTATATTTTTGGAGCAGTTATCTCTAAATTATGATCATCGTGTTTTATCCATAGCAATTGCCGTTAATATATAAGGAACAAGAGCCGAGATGGTTTGGTTCAGTAGATAACATTCCTGTCTTAGTGTTCAAGCTGTCAGAGATGCTGGGAGTTGTAGTTTAAAACAGCTGGAGACTGAATGCTGTTTACAGTAGCTCTAATTCAAAATTATACCATTTTTCCCATTCCTACAAAAGCTTCTCCTTCCAACAGAACAGCTATATCTGTGGGGTATACCGGGCTTGCTTTTTATTTCTGCTGCTTATTACTGATATCTGTGGGGCCCCATAAAGCTGTGTGTACGAAGCCCCTGTTTGCACCCCCTAAATACAGCACTTGATATTTGGAGCTTTCAAACCCCCACCACAAACAGTGCCCCATGGCAGCAACGTGTAAAAATCATCAGTAAAATTACAGCCTTTCATCAAATCTGTGTAACAAGGAGCTATTTCAGCTTCAGTATATCTCTGCTCCCTCAGGAGCCATTCATTCTAAACTTTGTAGAAAGCCATAAAGGGAAATGAAACTCAAATCCCAACAAAAATTTTGCCTGCAAATGAAACATTCCCTCTCCAATCCCCCGAATGCTCTCTGCCCCTCCTTTATGCATGCTCATATATCTCTTCTTCTGTAAAAGAATATGGGATTTCATGGTTTTAAAAATTAAAAAATCCAATTTTCATTTTAAATTGACACCTGGGATAATTTATTCTAGGCATTTGATATTAAGTTAAATCCATCTTAGATTTTTTTTTTAATTGACATCAACATAGGACTCCATTATCATTTCTATTGTAATGGTTTATGACAGAATTATGTGGAATATAAACTAGATTGTATTTATATTATTATTTCATGCTTACATTAGATGCAATGCTCTGCAAGAAAGTGATTAGGTTCTGGCCCTATTATATTGCTAACCTAACCACTAAGGGGCTTTAAAACCTTTCAGGGGCTAAAGTACTGCAGCCAAGGGAAGTGGTACACATTAAGAAGCACTTGGTGCAAGGGGTGTTGTTGAAGCTCTTAGACAGATCACTTGCTCCCTTGAGCAGAATAGATAACCCTGTACTTGCTCGAGTAGGTGTTAAAGGGGAACTAAAAGTCAAAAATAGAATAATGCTAGAAATGCTGTTTTTGTATACTAAACATAAACATGAACGTACTGTACCAGAAGCCTAATAAAACAAATTATTTATGCTTTCCAAGTTGGCCGCAGGGGGGTCATCATCTTGCAACTATGTTAAACATCTTGCAAGACTACGCACATGCTCACTGGGTCTGGGCTTCAGTTGGGTGGTTAAGCCTAGAGATCGTCATAAATTATCAAAACAACACAAGTCAAATGATTTCTGCCTTAGAAGGTGATACAGCAAGACTGATTAATAATCAGAATATGCAGACTGCACTGGATCTGTGGATACGAATCTCTACATGGTCGCCAGCTGCTCTACAGGGAAACAAGCAAAGCTGCTTGAGTTCTGGGAAGTAAGGTGGGGGGCTCCCCCCTGTTGTTTGAAATCATCATTTCCCTGCAGAGCAGTTAGGGACCTATCCACAGCAGTCAGAGCAAGTAAACGAAGGGGGAATTTCATTGCATACAATCACATTTCTTATAAAAATGGTAGATATTTTTTAATTAAAGTATATTGGAGATAGATTTATTTTTCATTAAAGAAAGTAAAAATTGGATTTTATTTTTTTGCCGTTACATCCAGTTTAAGTACATGTTATAGACATGGCTCACACTTGCAAGTACTCCTACTTTATGTTATGAACTATAGGGAGAACATGTGCCTTCCGATGAAGGCACATGTCCATAGATCTTGCCAACAACAATAACTATTTTTTACTGAAAAATCAAATTGGATTAAGAAAGGAATATTAGAGTCTATGTCCCTTTGATTTCAGTGCAACTGTCACAAAGTGCAGTTATGTGAAATTATAATTCAAATGAATAAATCTGTTTTTTACTGCAAATCACAAGTCATAAAAATGTGGTCACCTGGAATGAAGCTACATTTGATTTCCATTTGATGCATGGCCTAACTGGTCCGGCTGAAGTAGAATTGCGGCAAGTTGCAACTCCTCCTTTCTACTGTATTCAAGGATGTACAGTATGCCTGACTACACACATGCCTCATCGAAATCAAATGTGATGGTCTGATTGATCACAGTCACTAGTTAGAGCTAAAAATAAAAATTTGCCTGTGGTCTATAGTAGTGTTTCTTTCTCTAGTTCTCCATTGCACTAGGAGCACAGTTGGTATGAGCAGAATCATTTCTGGTTTTGAACACTGATTTCTGTAAGGTGTTGCTATTAATACCTTTCAGGGTAAGTTCCCAGGGCATTATGTAGTTGTCTTGCAGTGCACATACAGTATATATATATTTTTTTTTCATTTGTCTCAGTCTCATAGGTCATGCTTTTTAGGCATGAGTGGAACCAATTAATGCATACTGTATACTGGCACACAGAGGAACATACTGGTATGCACAGCAGAGCAGTACAGGATGTATGAATGCAATGAATAGCATTCTTTGGAATAGTATCTATGGTGTTATAAATACATTGATTAAGATTAGTCTGCAGATTCACTCATGTCCAATTTTATAAACTTAGAGAAATGAATAAGAGTGCCCAGTTCTCCCACAATATTTGATTATTTAGATTAAAGTCACTTCAGTTTACAAGACTTTAGATGCATTTTTCAAGATGGACTATTAATGGTGATTTAACAATGACTGAAGTTGTATAAAGTGTAGTCAATCTTCCTATAGATGAATGCATACTTACCCAAGAATTTAGCTCATTTGATCTTCCGATTTTCACTTGAATATTGCATGGAATGGTTGCCTGCAGTAGCCTAAATGTCTGGCTCACAAGTCCCACATGACCAATACAACCAGTTTTGCCGTGATGTCCCAGGATTCATTTGCTGCCCCCACCCCCGGCACCAACTGCTACAATATTCTAAATCCATGTCTAATCAATTCACATTCAGATTAGCCTTGTATCCTGCAGAAAATGGTAGATTAAAGATAATGTTCCTTTTTCTATTAAATGTGAGTATGATGTGCTTCTATAAAAAAATATTCTAGGTAAGAATCAAAATTGTTAAAATGTAAAACTTGGGGAAAGAGCAACAAATATTTATTGTCTATTAAGTTTAGATTTCTGGACTGCTTTAACACAAATTACAGATGGAATAGAAGAAACATGGGTTCATTTGATGCCATGGAAGAGGTTCATTATATTCTAGTTTTGCAGGAAAATTTACACCTGTTTAAAAGATATTATGAAGTTTCATGGCCTTTTCAATGCAAAAACAGTAAAGGAATTACTTTGTTGTTTAATTGGATTTATCAAGTCAAAACTGGAATATTCTTCTTTTATAAAGCAGCAGTTCACTTTACAGAACTTTACACTTTTCAAATACTACACCTAAAAGCAACACTTTTTTTTTTATTTGCTTTTTTTTTTGTTTACCAAAAATTGCCTAAAATTTGTGTTTTAAAAATGACTGGGCTTCATTTCTTTCCCCGTGTTCCCTAATAGCTACTCAGTACTTTTACAGTTTGTACTATCTGGAAAGGTTTTTGAAAATGATTTGTGCCCTTTCATGAATGCCACATAATTTGTACTTGAACTTTTCAATGAAGAGGTAAAGGTAAAGAATTTAGTTGTCAGCCCTTCAGTAGTGCATATGGGAAAGAATCTTTCTTTCAGTTTATTCTTTGTTGCTCTGCACTAGAGAAGATGAGAAGTTGGCATGTTGAGGCATGGTTTTGTGATCATGTGTGTTACCAGCTAATCAATGTTCCTTATCAGAAGAACTGGCACATGTACTTGACGTCAGCTGGATATAACATCTTCAAATCTATAGAAGGGGTTTTAGGAATTAAATGTGTTTCTGTCAAGCATGGAAATCCCAAACCAGAAACAATATTTGTCTCAAGGTTTCAAAAAAACTACTGAGAGAAAGGCCAGGTTCATCTAAAACAAATCAGCTGGAATTGACAGATTATTTTTGTGACTTGCAAGTGACATTTATAAGCATCTTGTTAACATTAATTTAAGATGGGGAAACAAGCTACCCTACGTATGTTGTGTAGGCCCTTTGCACAGCCTCTTACAATCACTACAGGTTGATTAGAAAAATTTGTGGATCACTGTAACCTCCTGAAGCTCAGACTTTTATTAATAAGGATCTGCATTCTTCTCCTGCTAGAGACATGATACCACCTTCTGAGTGGACATGTAATGGGCAGAATACCTGTTGTCCCACACACCAAATGTCAAAGAGCTGTGGAGAATTAGTTCAGGAATCAGGATGGGCTCCATATAAACTATTATTTTACCTGCAGTCCAGCTCCAGGTAAAATAAACTGTTTGGAGAGCTGCTGAGAACATTCAGTATAGGACAATACACTATGGTATGTGCTTCTTGTGCTCAAGCAAAAGTGTGAAGAGGGAAAATGAGGGAGTTTGGAGAGAGCAGGAGAACAGATGAGAGACAAAGTAAAGAAGCAAAAGAAAAAGGAAGAGTAAATATAAGAAAAGAAGCAGGAAAAGGGGTGTGAGAGAAGAAAGCAAAAAGTTCACATCAAAATAAGTGAGCAGAGAACAAGGACATTTGGGAAGAATATTAACAGGTATAATAGGCAATAGGGTTAATTTTTGATGAACATATGTCTCTTTGTAACACCAACTTTTATGTATATGTACATGGTTGTGATCAATGTTCTATGAATAACTGATTGGACCTCTATGTAAAGGAATTGGCTTATGCATACTATTTACCCAGCAAAACCAGATCATTAGTGATAAGTGAATCAGTCCCAATATCTGCAAAACTCATTGTCAATGGTTGTTTTCTTACTACAAAATTTTGTGAAAATATTCCCCTGAAATTCAGAATTTTGCCGCAAATTTTACTCATCACTACAGGTCATTGTTTAGCCTGGCTTTCTGGTTTATGTTGCTTTTTGTAAATACAATACAAATGAATCAGAAAGGTTCTAAATCATTTAGTATATTAGCCTGTTGTAGTGTTTGTTCCAAATTGTCTGTTTAATGTTCCATTTGTATATCAGATTTATGTAAATTAAATAATCCAAATATAAAAATGTATTGTCACCATACTTGTACAATGTAGCTCACACAAACCAAAACCCATTGCCTTAACATATTCTTTGCCAGATGGCACACAACACATGAATGGGACAAAGCTATGAACTGAAAGTCAAATTAAATCGTTATTAAGGCTGAACATGGTTGGTGCATGATGGTGTATACATCAGGGGGCACATTTACCTAGGGTCGAATAAACCCTCGATATTCGACCGTCGAAGTAAAATCCTTCGACTTTGAATATCGAAGTCGAAGGATTTTGCGCTATTCCTACGATCGAACGATCAAAGGAATAATCGTTCTATCGAACGATTAAATCCTTCAAATCGAATGATTCAAAGGATTTTAATCCATCGATCGAAGGATATTCCTTCGATCAGGAAATTCTTGGGAAGCCTATGGGGACCTTCCCCATAGGCTAACATTGATGTTCGGTAGGTTTTAGATGGCGAACTAGGGGGTCGAAGAAATTTTTAAAGAGACAGTACTTCGCATGGTCGAATACTCGAACGATTTTTAGTTCGAATCGTTCGATTCGAAGTCGAAGGTCGTAGTCGAAGGTCGAAGTAGCCCATTCGATGGTCGAAGTAGCCATATTCGACCATTCGAAATTCAGATTATTTTTCCTCTATTCCTTCATTCGAACTAAGTAAATGGGCCCCCAGGTGTTTACAAAAGATATAACTTTTGTTTGTTGCCCTAAAGGAGCACAAGAGACTATGGAAGACATCAGTACAGTTCCCTATTTCTCAGAAGATTAGTAGAAATAAATGAATAAATCAACATTTCAAACTGCATTAAAAACAACATAAATTGGAACTTATTTTAATCAACCCTGCAGTCGCCAAATATTAAGGTGGTTAATATCCTCAGTAACATCCTCATTTCTGTCATTTCCGCTTCACTGTGGCTTAAAACCCCCATGTGAGTCTTAGATTTGGGTTCCAAGAAGCAGCCTAGTGCGGTTTCAGTGTGGATACTAGGATCGTATCAGTTCACCACAAAGATAATGTCAACTAAACACTAAATTGATCTGAAATGGTTTTCAGGAGTTTGTAAACTGGGAACCACAGTCTGATTAACCTCCCACAACCAGCAATATATTTCCCTTAAACAGCCACTAATGGGAATCAATTTTATAGTTCGTATTGCAGGTCTCTACCCATAAGGCACTGTGTTAATGAAGCACTTAACCCTTTCAGATCTGGAGGAGTTAAATTTAACTACACTGAGTGTAAATTGTATTGTAGTGCAAGCTCATGTTGCTTTATTTTTTTTTAAAACTTCCCTTCCATTATGAAGAAATGAATCAATTTAATTCATGGAACATTTTCCTGCCAAAAGACTAATTAAAATTTTATGACAAAAAGAACCACATGGTTTTTTTTTTAAATGTATTTTTTTTTTTTTTTTTGTCTTTATGTGTAGAGTTCCTCTAATGGGTTGATGTGTGTGTATATATAGAAGCCAGCATGTGGTGTAAACAAGCAAAAATACAGCCTGAGTTCAGCTAACCCATCACACAGAACTATTTCTGCAACCCTATATCTACAGTAATAGTGAGATAATAGGCTTCACATTTGCTTGCGGTTATGCAGCTTTAGGTTTTATTTGTTTGTGGAAACAATTTGTTTCTGTATTGCAGCTTTAACCCATGTACCTCAGAAGGATTATTAGTGTCTGATCTATACACAGGCAGGCTTGGAGTTATTAGATAATCTCTTACATTCAACAATCTATCTAGGTCCAAAGGCCTTTTTTTTAAATGGAGGAGGTTAAGAGTTATTGTTTTTTTTCAAAGGTGACTATTGTTTATGCCACTTATAACACAATCCCTGGTGAGGCAGAGGACCCTAAACTTGGGACAAATCTGTGCTTTAATGGATGTCAGTAACAACAAAAAATGGAAGTATTTTAAAGTAATACAAATATAATGCAGTGTTGTCCTGCACTGGTTTATAACTGTACTATAACTGTTTATAACTGTACTATTGTTTATATAAATAAGCTGCTGTGAGGCAATGGGGGCTGCCATTTAAAGGAGAAATGGCTCAGGTTACACAGCAGATAGCAGATAAGCTCTGTAGAACATAATGGTGTTATCTGTCTTCCATTATTTAACCTGCGCCATATAGCCTTTTTTCAATTTTCCCCATTGCTACACTACAGCTTGTTTATATGAACTATAGTAGTGTTTCTGAATCAAACACATCAGTTTTACAAGTGAAAATGATATTTTCATTATTTAAAAACACTTTAATTTTTTGGTGTTACTGTTCCTTTAATAAAGTTGAAAATAGGGGCCCATACCGCCCAACTTTCCCATTTTTGACAGCTCAACCTGCAGCCCCGGATTGTTACTGAAATGTCCCGACTTTCTCTTTGTTCTCCTGCATTGAACAACCAGAAAAAAATACAATGTTTATAAAACTGATTTGGCAGAGAGCCCAGAATATGTGGCAGGTGCATTTCGATACATTTAAGATAAGCAAAGAAACAATTACAACTATTTAAGATAAGCAGGTCTCTTGGGTAAACTGTGACTTGCAACTTAAAGGGCAATTCGCCTTGATTAGTAAAACAGTAATAACACATAAAAACAATAGAAAGGTGTTCAAACTTTCCATAACCAGCAAAAATTTTGTAAAATGTACATGGTAATTAGGGGATGTGACCATAAAATGGACATGGTCAAACATTTTTGCTGCACTGCGCGCGGCAAAACTTTTTGTCCCTCTTTCTGTTTTCAAAATTTTATAGTTATAGTTATAGTGGCCTAGAACCGACTCTCAAAAATTGTGATTTCTCCACCCCTCTGTGAGGAGGACAGTTCCTTGGTACCTATGTGCATATACCTTTACCACTTCCTAAACATCTTGAAAACAGCCATCTATGCATTTTTCAAAAGAGGAAGCAGATTTTTATATTTAATTTTGAAATCTGACATGGGGGTAAACATGTTTTTAGTTTCCTATGTGCCGTCAGTCATGTGACTTGTGCTCTGATAAGCTTTAGTCACTCTTGCTGCAGTGCAAGTTGGAGTGATATCATCCCCCTCCCTTTCCCCCCAGCAGCCTAATAAACAGAACAATGGGAATGTAACAAGACAGCAGCCCCCCTGACAGAAGATAACACCTACAGTACATGTTATATATGAGAATAGCACACAACGGTAAAAAAGTCCCACTGCAACTCCTCCAGTTACATTGAGTAGGAGAAACAATAGCTTAAAAGCAGTTCCATTGTGCTGGCTCTTTCCACAGGCTTGGGCACAGTGACCTAAGATGGCTACCTAAACACCAATATTACAACTAAAAAAATACACTTGGTTCAGGAATAAAAATTTATATGGTCTAATGAATTATTTGTAAACAGTATAATTTACAAATAAAAAACATACCATAAGAATCACTTTAAGAAGGTCATACACAGGATGACATAGGATTTTAATTCATAAATGACTACAGTTTTGTGATGGGCGAATTTATTCGCCAGGCGCGAATTCGCGGCGAATTTGCACGATTCGCGCCCAGCGAATAAATTTGCGAAACGCCCGCGAAAATTTGCGGTAAAAATTCGCCGGCGTCAAAATTTTTTTTTTCGAAAAACGGGCGCCGGCGCCCGTTTTTCCGACGCCGGCGCCCGTTTTTGGCGCCGGCGCCCGTTTTTCGTAAAAAATTTTTTTGACGCCGGCGAATTTTTACCGCAAATTTTCGCGGGCGTTTCCCAAATTTATTCGCTGGGCGCGAATCGCGCAAATTCGCCGCGTTGTCAAAAACGAGACGCCGGTGCCGTTTCGCGTATTTTTCGCCGTTTCGCGAATTTCGCGCGAAATTCGCGCATTTTTCGGCGAAGCGAAACGGCGCAAATTCGCCCATCACTACTACAGTTTTAGGACTAACTCCTTTATGTCTAGAAAAAAAACTATAAATATAAATATAAATATTTTAGCCTTAAGCAGTTTGCTAAGTAGACTTGAACCTGAAGTGGGTTTGCAGAGATCAGAGCTCAATGCTGTATGAAAGATTGTTCGTAAAGGAACAAATTTGAAGAGGAGCATTGGGAGGTAAACAATGTCAGACTGGGCAGGCGGACACAGGGAAAAACCTGGTGGGCCCTGCTGGCCCAAACCCAAGCCTTGCGCAGAAGCCAGAATTGGCTTCCGATCTCCCTCCCTGGCCCCCGGCGCAGCTGAAAGAAAAAGAAGGTAGGCGCTGGGAGCAAAAGAGGGGTTGCGGCTCAGGGAGGGGGCCCAGAGGACACTTTGGGTTTGGGACAGGGCCCCCCAGTCTGACACTGAAAGTAAATAATCTCTCCACTCCACGCAACTAAGCTCCCACTTCCTTATTTCTCTTTAATTAAAGTCAATTCCTCTTTCTGCATAAATCATATTCTCCATTCTGTATCTCTTTACTTAATTCAGTTTTGCCTCTAGTTTTAGGTCTTTCAGTCAAGTGTTAAAACCCTACAAGTGATCACAAGCCTTGCAATGAACTCTAATTAGCAATCAGCTAATTGGGGTTACCACTGTCCTCTTTCAGCAGATAATATCCTAACAGTAAGTACTTTTTTGATCTTAGCTAAAAGCAGGATACCTGTCTTAATGAAATAAAGCAAAGAACAAAGATGATCACGAAGCATTGACTCCATCAGATAAATAGCATTATCCTTTCTAGTTAATTATGTGTGCTTTAAATGAACCTTCTGTTGTTTGTAAATCCTGGGTTTGCAATGATTTACCAATTTGTCAATTAAAAATAAATGTCAATTTATGCAACTTCATAAGATGCAACTTCATAAAATACTCCATTATTATATATATATATATATATATATATATATATATATATATATATATATATATATATATATATATATATATATATATATTCCAGTATTTAATAAGGGACATGTATGAAAAACATCTGAAATCTAAACACACAAACCAACAGAGGCAGCTCAGTTTGCTTCATAGAAGCACTTGTTGAAGAGAAAAAGTTAATTCATAAATTAGGTTTAAATATCTACTTGACAACTAACAGTAGGCTCCGCTGCCTCAAGTGTCACTTGATTAAATTAAAGATACTTAGGAACGTAACATAGTAACATTGTAATTAGGTTAAAAAAATACATGTCTATAGAATTCAACTTTTGGTATAAATGAAACCTGTCTAACTGCTAGCTGACTCAGACCAAGGCAAAAAACAAACAAACATCTGAAGCCTCTACCATCTGCCTCAAAGGTTTTTACTGTATTTCAGTAACTCAGTATTTTTTCACTTGATTAAAAAACATCCAACCCCTTCTTATAGCAATTGAATGTATCTGCCAGTACAACTAATTCAAGGAGAGAATTCCATAACTTCACAGCTCTCACTGTAAGAAACATTTTGAATATTATGATGGGACCTCCTCTATTTTATTCTGAATGGATGCCGTATGCCTTTGTGTCTGCTGGAAGTACCTACTGGTGAATAAAGTATCAGAAAGTATGGGCCATATATATATATATATATATATATATATATATATAGTTATCATATCTTCTCTCTAGCACTTCTCCAGTGCAAACAATTCCCAACTTGGCCAACCTTTCTTTATAACTGTGACTTTCCATACCTTTATCAGCTTAGTTGTCTTTCTTTGGACTCTCTCTATTTCGATAATATCACATTAGAGCACTGAAACTTTCACTGCATAGTCTACTCTAGATTGAGACATTTTTTAAGTTCGCATAGCCTATCTATTTACCTAGTTGCATTTTAACACTGAACAGTTCCTTTAAAATGGAACAGTTCCATTTAATAGATCTCAGTAAGGACAGCAGAACTTGACTCCCAGATTTCTATACTACCTGTGGAAACTCAAATGAAATAGTTAGAGACAACAACATAGCGAGAGATAGCAACACCAATTATAATTACAAGCAGATTGCATCTATGGTGCCTTCGCCACCTCAGACCAGGTGAAGTGCAGTAGATTAGATAGGAGTTCCTAAAAAAAATAGTTGAACATTTTTCTAAGTCCCAAAAAATGCTAGCGTCTTTTCCTTTTTCAGGGTGATCGGCTGAAAAAGAGCGTAATTTTTTTGGGGGGTAACAGGCTTCCCCCCTATATTTCCTAACATATGGCACATAAAATATACACTGGGCACATGTGTAGGGCAATATAACAACTTTATTTTATTTAATTTAGGTTTCCCAGGCTTGTGTAGTGTAATGTATTTGCTGCAACATATACGTCCATTGAACTTTAACTTCCCACCGTATGCAAATTAGGCAACGCTAGCGCAACTTCAATTGACGCAGTAATGCTAGCGCAACTTTGCCAGCGTTGGGCGCCCTGGACACAACTTCGGATTTTAGTGAATTAGCATTGTCCTGGCGAATCTACGCCTGACAAAGTGCTGCTCTGTGAGCAAAGCCATTGCTGGCGAATTTTCGGTGGTTAGTGAATTTGCCCCTATGTGTTTTTACAAGAAGGTTTTACACAAGGCAGAGCATTTTGCTTTGTCATTTTATGCAACAAATGCAAAAACACTAAAGTTTATTCTTCTGTTCTGAAACTGTAGTAGTCTAAATATATAGGAACGCTGCTCTTCAATAGTTCCTCATCCACTATTGGGGAAAAATAATCCCCAAAAAAATCTAGTAATTTTTTTTTCTCGACTTTCTCATCTGCATTTTCTTCTTCCACTTTCCTAAACATAGAGCTCACTTGTAGTCCCATTGCCTTGTCACAGGTCAACTGAATCAGTTCCAACAACTTTACAGGCCTCTCAGCCTGGATGAACACAGCTCAGTATTCTCCACATTTGCTCATTGATCATTCTTAGGGAGACAGAGTTTTCATCTTGAGTTTTTCCAGTTACTGTGCACCCATACACCCTACTGTGTGCCTGTAAACCCACATCATAATTGGAATAACAATGCTTCTCTTGTTTAATTTGATTTTAATAACACTAAAAATATATTGTGACAGGTTTCTGTGATTCTGCGGTTCGTTTACAGCCATGATCTTGCTATACCTACAGGGACCATTTGAATTCATTTAGATCAATTAATGTTTAATTAATAGATGGATTTACGTTGTAGATTACAGCTGTATGTGGGGAGGGCAATAACTTTGTACTAATAAAATTTATATTTCAACATTATTGACTTTTTAATTTATTAGCAACTCATTTAATCCATGAAAGGTTCTATAAGAACATTCAAAATACCCTCATTGAAGTAGAAGTAATGATCATATACAGTAACCCCTTCACTCATATTCCAAATGATGAATATTTAAATTAACGATCATTTGCACACCAGAGAAATGAACTTAAGTGACTGTCTTTCATGTCTGCCAACAGAATCACACTTTTTGCTCAAGGAGACCATAAAAGCAGCAGGTGATATATTCTGAGATATTTATCCCTTGTGAGTGCTTATTTTATTTGGGATTTTTTTTAAATGTCACTTGTATATATAATGAGATTAAATGCACTCATTAGAATACTGTTTAATGGTTCCAGAAATAAATGTATTGCCAATTAAATAAGTAATTATATATTTAACACATACAGTATTTGCATACATTCTGCTAAAGCTAAGATTTTTTATGTTTTGCTGACAATCTTCCATCTAAACAATATGAATGATATTTTGATAATGGTATTATCAAAAGCATTTATTATAGTTCTATACAGTTTTGTGGCAAAAAAATATAATTTCATACCAGACTACGCTGAGTTCAATAAATATTGACTGATAAACTTAAGCAAATATTTTATATTATATTTCCTATTATATTTCATGATAATTCAACCACTAGTCATTCAATAATGTTTTTACAAAATCTTGTCAGAGAAAGCTGTACAGCAATTCCCTTTCATGTATAAATAAACAGCAATTAGGTGTCATGTGGTAAGACACAGTAGGAAGAAAACCCTGTTCCATAGAGCTTACAATCTGGTTGATAAAATGCAGGCTTTGGCATTAGCCCTTAAACTTCAGTGCTGTTTAGTATTCTAATCCTCCAAAAGGAAGGATCTGAGTTTGTCTTTGATGAGGTTTAGAGGAGGAAATCAGTAAGGAGCAGCAAGATGGAAAGGTTAAACAGGAGAGGCGGCAGTGGGTGTGGATGGTGTAAAGAAAAGGTGGCTCTGAGAGGTTGGAATGAGACAGCCAGAAATGTACAGGGAGACAAGTGAAGAAATGTAGGGAGGAGCAGAGGAGTCTCTATGTTTAGTACAGGAGTGTCTATATATATATATATATTTGGATAGCATCTGCATATAAGTGAAAAGCAGCTTCCTCACAGATGTCAAGTGAATAGAGAATTTTCCTTAGAATGGAATGGTCAATGGAATCAAAATCAGGACAAAAATCCAGGAAAATAGAACAGAGTATTGTCCATTAGCAGACTTGAGATTATTTGCAACTCTACATAAAGCTGGACATACACGAAGAGATCCGCTTGTCTGGCGACATTGCAAAATGAGCGGATCTTTCCCCCATATGCACATCAATGGCAGGGCTATATCAAGGTAAGACGAACATTCTGCCCTAGGGCTGAACGATCGGATTACAACGAGGAGCAATTGGCTCCGACTGGTCAGTTGCCAGAAAAATTAAACACCTTCCCAATCAATATCGTGGCCAGATGTCGATCAAGAAGACCCATTGGAAGCTCCCATACACGGGCAGATAAGCTACCGAATTGGTACATAGGACAGATATCGGCAGCTTTATCTGCCTGTGTATGGCCACCTTAAGACTGTCTCAGAGTAGTGTGTAGGTTGAAAAACCAGACTGCATAGGATCCAACAGATTATTGGTAGGGATGTAGCGAACGTCGGAAAAAAAGTTCGCGAACATATTCGCGAACTTGCGCAAAAATGCGAGCGGTTCGCGAACGGTTCGCGAACCCCATAGACTTCAATGGGAAGGCGAACTTTAACATCTAGAAAAGACATTTCTGGCCAGAAAAATGATTTTAAAGTTGTTTAAAGGGTGCAACGACCTGGACAGTGGCATGCCAGAGGGGGATCAAGGGCAAAAATGTATCTGAAAAATCTGCCTGTGTGTGCTTGGAAGAGATAGTGTAGGGGGAGAGCTGTTAGTGATTTCAGGGACAGATGATAGTAAGTTTGCTGGCTAGTAATCTGCTTGATACTGCTCTGTATTGGAGGGACAGAAGTCTGCAGGGATTTGAGGGACATTTTAGCTTAGGTAGCTTTGCTGGCTAGTAATCTACTGTTCTCTTTAAACAACTGCCATACGTTGACCTTGTAGGCATTGTTTGCCCAGTTTTTTTGGACGCAGCCACTGAAGCACAGTTGCCATAAAAAATATGCCATATAAATGCTGAAAATAGTAATTTTTCGCCATACGTTGACCTTGTAGACATTGTTTGCCCAGTTTTTTTGGTTGCAGCCACTGAAGCACAGTTGCCAGAAAAAATATGCCATATAAATGCTGAAAATAGTCATTTTTTGCCATACGTTGACCTTGTAGGCATTGTTTGCCCAGTTTTTTTGGTCGCAGCCACTGAAGCACAGTTGCCAGAAAAAATATGCCATATAAATGCTGAAAATAGTAATTTTTTGCCATATACGTTGAGTCAACGTATGGCAAAAAATGACTATTTTCAGCATTTATATGGCATATTTTTTCTGGCCTCTGTGCTTCAGTGGCTGCGGCCAAAAAAACTGGGCAAACAATGCCTACAAGGTCAACGTCGTTGACCTTGTAGGCATTGTTTGCCCAGTTTTTTTGGCCGCAGCCACTGAAGCACAGAGGCCAGAAAAAATATGCCATATAAATGCTGAAAATAGTCATTTTTTTGGTCGCAGCCACTGAAGCACAGTTGCCAGAAAAATTATGCCATATAAATGCTGAAAATATGCATTTTTTTGGTTGCAGCCACTGAAGCACAGAGGCCAGAAAAATTATGCCATATAAATGCTGAAAATATAAATTTTTTTGGTTGCAGCCACTGAAGCACAGAGGCCAGAAAAATTATGCCATATAAATGCTGAAAATATGCATTTTTTTGGTCGCAGCCACTGAAGCACAGTTGCCAGAAAAATTATGCCATATAAATGCTGAAAATATGCATTTTTTTGGTTGCAGCCACTGAAGCACAGAGGCCAGAAAAATTATGCCATATAAATGCTGAAAATATAAATTTTTTTGGTCGCAGCCACTGAAGCACAGAGGCCAGAAAAATTATGCCATATAAATGCAGAAAATATGCATTTTTTTGGTCGCAGCCACTGAAGCACAGTTGCCAGAAAAATTATGCCATATAAATGCTGAAAATATAAATTTTTTTGGTTGCAGCCACTGAAGCACAGAGGCCAGAAAAATTATGCCATATAAATGCTGAAAATATGCATTTTTTTGGACGCAGCCACTGAAGCACAGTTGCCAGAAAAAATATGCCATATAAATGCTGAAAATAGTCATTTTTTGCCATACGTTGACCTTGTAGACATTGTTTGCCCAGTTTTTTTGGTTGCAGCCACTGAAGCACAGAGGCCAGAAAAAATTAAACCAGTAGGGTTTGCACCCTAGTTTGTAACGGTGGCGGAGGGAGGAGGAGGACGCTAAAGGACAGCTGTGTGTGGAGTCATGAGGCTTGAAGAGAAGGACAGCTGCATAGAAGTCAGAACAAGTCTTCCGGCGTGCAGTAACCCTCCGAGATCCACCCCTCATTCATTTTAATAAAGGTCAGGTAATCGACACTTTTGTGACCTAGGCGAGTTCTCTTCTCAGTTACAATCCCTCCTGCTGCACTGAAGGTCCTTTCTGAGAGCACACTTGAGGCTGGGCAAGACAAGAGGTTCATGGCAAATTGTGACAGCTCTGGCCACAGATCAAGCCTGCGCACCCAGTAGTCCAGGGGTTCATCGCTCCTCAGAGTGTCGATATCTGCAGTTAATGCCAGGTAGTCCGCTACCTGCCGGTCGAGGCGTTCTTTGAGGGTGGATCCAGAAGGGTTGTGGCGCTGCCTTGGACAGAAAAACATTTGCATGTCTGACGTTACAGACTGGCCAAAGGGCTTTGTCCTTGCAGGTGCGCTCGTGGCAGGATTACTGGCACCTCTGCCCCTGGAATGTTGATGAGTTCCTGAAGTGACATCACCCTTAAAAGCATTGTACAACATGTTTTGCAGGCTGGTTTGTAAATGCCGCATCTTTTCGGACTTGTGGTATGTTGGTAACATTTCTGACACTTTATGCTTGTACCGAGGGTCTAGTAGCGTTGCGACCCAGTACAGGTCCTTCTCCTTAAGCCTCTTGATACGGGGGTCCTTCAACAGGCATGACAGCATGAAAGACCCCATTCTCACAAGGTTGGATGCAGAGCTATCCATCTCCGCTTCCTCATTATCAAGGACTGCATCATCCACGGTCTCCTCCCCCCAGCCACGTACAAGACCAGGGGTCCCCAAAAGGTCACCACTAGCCCCCTGGGAAGCCTGCTCCTGTTGGTCCTCCTCCTCCTCCTCCACAAAGCCACCTTCCTCCTCTGACTCCACTTCTGGCACCTCTCCCTGCGTTGCAGCAGGTGCCTGGGTTCGTTCTGGTGATTCCGACCAGAAATCGTGCGCTTCCAGCTCCTCGTCACGCTGGTCTACAGCCTCATCTGTCACTCGTCGCACGGCACGCTCCAGGAAGAAAGCGAAGGGTATTAGGTCGCTGATGGTGCCTTCGGTGCGACTGACCATATTTGTCACCTCTTCAAAAGGTCGCATGAGCCTGCAGGCATCGCGCATAAGCACCCAGTAACGGGGGAAAAAAATCCCCAGCTGTGCAGATCCAGTCCTACCACCCAGTTCAAAAAGGTACTCGTTGACGGCCCTTTGTTGTTGCAGCAGACGTTCCAACATAAGGAGCGTTGAATTCCAGCGAGTCTGGCTGTCAGAAATCAAACGCCTGACTGGCATGTTGTAGCGCTGCTGAATGTCAGCAAGGCGTGCCATGGCTGTGTAGGAACGTCTGAAATGGGCCGACACCTTTCTGGACTGGGTGAGAACGTCCTGGAATCCTGGGTACTTGGAGACAAAACGTTGGACTATTAAATTTAACACATGTGCCATGCAGGGCACATGTGTTAAATTGCCTAGTCTCAACGCTGCCAACAGATTGCTTCCATTGTCACACACCACTTTTCCGATCTGCAGTTGGTGTGGGGTCAGCCACCGATCGGCCTGTGACTGCAGAGATGACAGGAGTACAGATCCGGTATGGTTTTTGCTTTCCAGGCACGTCATCCCCAAGACAGCGTGACAACGGCGTACCTGGCACGTCGAATAGCCTAGGGGGAGCTGGGGGTGCACAGGTGTGGAGGAGGAGAAGGAGGACCCAGCAGCAGAGTAAGAAGAAGAAGAAGACGAGGTAGAGAGCGATGGAGGAGTAGAGGTGGTGGCAGAACCGCGTGCAATCCGTGGCGGTGACACCAACTCCACTGTTGTTGTTGAGCTACCCATTCCCTGCTTCCCAGCCATTACCAAGTTCACCCAGTGGGCAGTGTAGGTGACATACCTGCCCTGACCATGCTTGGAGGACCATGCGTCAGTAGTCATATGGACCTTTGGCCCAACACTAAGTGACAGAGATGCGGTAACTTGGCTCTGCACATGTTGGTACAGGTGTGGTATTCCCTTTTTAGCAAAAAAATTGCGGCTGGGTACCTTCCACTGCGGTGTCCCAATTGCTACAAATTTGCGGAAGGCCTCAGAGTCCACCAGCTGGTATGGTAAAAGCTGGCGGGCTAAGAGTGCAGACAAGCCAGCTGTCAGACGCCGGGCAAGGGGGTGACAGTCAGACATTGGCTTCTTACGCTCAAACATGGCCTTCACAGAAACTTGGCTGGTGGCAGATGACTGGGAATGGGAACAGGTGGTCAAGGTGGAAGGCGGAGTGGAGGGTGGTTCAGACGGGTCAAGGAGAGCAGAGGTAGAGCAGTAAGATGCTGGACCAGAAGGAGTGTGGCTTTTAGTTTGCCTGTTGCCTTTGAGGTGTTGCTCCCAAAGTGCTTTGTGCTTGCCGCTCATGTGCCTTCGCATAGAAGTTGTACCTATGTGGCTGTTGGGCTTACCAAGGCTCAGTTTCTGACTGCACTCATTGCAAATTACAATGCTTTTGTCAGAGGCACACACATTAAAAAAATCCCACACTGCTGACTTTTTGGAAGTGTGCGATCTGGCGGTAACAGTAGAAGTTGGCGGCATTGGCGGCAATGGCGGGTGCGTTGGCCGGCTGAACACAGGTGCCGATACATGTTGTTGCCCTACTGATCCCTGCAGGCTGTCCTCCCTGCTTCTTCTAAGTCTTATTCTCCTACTGCCTCTCTGACTCTCCGTCTCTCCATCTGAACTACCCTCCTCTTGCTCTCTTCTACTAGGCACCCACAAAACATCAATCTCCTCATCATCATTCTCCTCAGATGCATCAATTTCTTCTGACACATCACAGAAGGAAGCAGCAGCGGGGACCTCCTCCTCATCACTCATTATGTCCATCTCTATCGTGTTCTCTGCCAGAATTAAATCTGGTGTAAGGTCCTCATCTCCTTCATCTTCTTCTGGCAATAATGGTTGCGCATTACTCAGTTCAAGAAACTCATGGGAAAATAACTCCTCTGACCCCAGTGAAGAAGGGGCACCGGTGGTGGAGGAAGTGTTACGTGGGGTGGCCATAGCAGTGGAGGATGAGGAGGATGTTGTGGTAAAGTTAGAAACGGTAGAGGATGGGGTGTGCTGTGTAAGCCAGTCAACTACCTCTTCAGCATTTTGGGAGTTCAGGGTCATTGGCTTTTTAAAACTGGGCAATTTGCTAGGGCCACAGGATTGCATAGCAGCACGGCCCCTAGCACGGCCTCTGCGTGGCGGCCTGCCTTTGCCTGGCATTATTTTTTAAAAAACAACAACAACAACAAAAACTCAGTTGGTTTTTCTGGAAACGATAATACACACAGCTAGATGGCGGGTTGAAGAAAACAGTGTGCAAATAATGCCTACAAGGTCAACGTATACACTACTACAGCGGTGGATACGGATTACGTAAAATATATGAATGCTGCTTGAAAAAAAGTAACTCAAGTGGTTTTTCTAGAGACGATAATATTATCAATATTTAGACAAAATGTGAACAAGCTCACACAGCTAGATGGCGGGTTGAAGAAAACAGTGTGCAAATAATGCCTACAAGGTCAACGTATACACTACTACAGCGGTGGATACGGATTACGTAAAATATATGAATGCTGCTTGAAAAAAAGTAACTCAAGTGGTTTTTCTAGAGACGATAATATTATCAATATTTAGACAAAATGTGAACAAGCTCACACAGCTAGATGGCGGGTTGAAGAAAACAGTGTGCAAATAATGCCTACAAGGTCAACGTATACACTACTACAGCGGTGGATACGGATTACGTAAAATATATGAATGCTGCTTGAAAAAAAGTAACTCAAGTGGTTTTTCTAGAGACGATAATATTATCAATATTTAGACAAAATGTGAACAAGCTCACACAGCTAGATGGCGGGTTGAAGAAAACAGTGTGCAAATAATGCCTACAAGGTCAACGTATACACTACTACAGCAGTGGATACGGATTACGTAAAATATATGAATGCTGCTTGAAAAAAGTCACTCCGGTGTTTTTTCTGGAGACGGTAATATTATGGATATTTAGACAGAATGTGAACAAGGTCACACAGCTAGATGGCGGGTTGAAGAAAACAGTGTGCAAATAATGCCTACAAGGTCAACGTATACACTACTACAGCAGTGGATACGGATTACGTAAAATATATGAATGCTGCTTGAAAAAAGTCACTCCGGTGTTTTTTCTGGAGACGGTAATATTATGGATATTTAGACAGAATGTGAACAAGGTCACACAGCTAGATGGCGGGTTGAAGAAAACAGTGTGCAAATAATGCCTACAAGGTCAACGTATACACTACTACAGCGGTGGATACGGATTACGTAAAATATATGAATGCTGCTTGAAAAAAGTCACTCCGGTGTTTTTTCTGGAGACGGTAATATTATGGATATTTAGACAGAATGTGAACAAGGTCACACAGCTAGATGGCGGGTTGAAGAAAACAGTGTGCAAATAATGCCTACAAGGTCAACGTATACACTACTACAGCGGTGGATACGGATTACGTAAAATATATGAATGCTGCTTGAAAAAAGTCACTCCGGTGTTTTTTCTGGAGACGGTAATATTATGGATATTTAGACAGAATGTGAACAAGGTCACACAGCTAGATGGCGGGTTGAAGAAAACAGTGTGCAAATAATGCCTACAAGGTCAACGTATACACTACAACAGCGGTGGATACGGATTACGTAAAATATATTATGGCTGCTTGAAAAAAGTCACTCCGGTGTTTTTTCTGGAGACGGTAATATTATGGATATTTAGACAGAATGTGAACAAGGTCACACAGCTAGATGGCGGGTTGAAGAAAACAGTGTGCAAATAATGCCTACAGGGCAAATAATGCCTAAAAGGTCAACTTATACACTACTACAGCGGTAGTAAAATAAAAAAAGTAAAATAAAAAAAAAATGAATATTAAAAAAAAAAATTAAAGTTGGTGCTGCTGAACTACTAGGAGCAGCAGATTAGCACACCAGTCCCACTCCCCAACACTGCTAGACTAATAGCACTGGGCTCTTATAGTAGTAGTAGTAGTAGTAGTAAAACAACAAAAAAATAAATAAAAGCAGTCCTTACAAGGACTACTGTTATTGCAGCAGTCAGCAGATGAGATCAGAAGCAGGACAGCTGCCCACTGCAGCTACATACAGAGCACTGCAGTAGAAGGTAGATTACTAGCCAGCAAAGCTACCTAAGCTTAAATGTCCCTCAAACCCCTGCAGACTTCTGTCCCTCCAATAACAGAGCAGTATCAAAACGATTACTAGCCAGCAAACTTTCAACTGTCCCTGAAATCACTAACAGGCAGCAGCTCTCTCCCTACACTATCTCTTCAGCACACACAGGCAGAGTGAAAAAACGCTGCAGGGCTTCGGTTTTTATAGGGAAGGGGAGTGGTCCAGGGGAGAGCTTCCTGATTGGCTGCCATGTACCTGCTGGTCTGGGGTGAGAGGGCAAAAAAAAGCGCCAACAATGGCGAACCCAAAATGGCGAACGTCGCGCGACGTTCGCGAACTTCCGGCGAGCGCGAACACCCGATGTTCGCGCGAACAAGTTCGCCGGCGAACAGTTCGCGACATCTCTAATAATAAATCCTTGTTGGAAACTAAACTAGCATATTGGGGTTATTTAATGGTTACATGATTTTCTAGTAGACAAGTTATGAACATACAAATTATGGAAAGATCCGTTAGCATCCCAAGCATTCTGGATAACAGGTCCCATACCTGTGTTAGTAATTGAATTTACTAAGATGCCAAAATGCCTCTAATTATTGGTACAGAAAGAGTTAGTAATTTGAGAAAAGACAAATTGTTCCAGGAGTTTAAAAGCTATTGGTAAATGAGAGAGACAGTGTGGCAGGAAGATACACAGGGCAGGTCCAGTGCAGTCTTTTAAGAATGGGCTTGACACAGACCTCTTTGTATACAGAAGGGAAAGGACCAGTGGCTAGAGAGGAATTGAATACAGTAACAATGAGGGCATATGATCAAGTAAGCAAGTTGTCATTGGAGAGGATATGGGAAGCTGAAATACTGTATTTAATAAAGCTTACTCTTAAAGCAACAAAACTGACAATACAACACTGAAACAATACATTCACGAAAATGGAAGCTAATTACGCAGCATTATTTCCCAGAATACCAGTGTCAATTCTTTGGAGAAATTTACCAAAGTGCAGGTACAGTATCTTTTATCCGGAATGCTTGAGACCTGGGTTTTCTTTAGATAAAGGTTTTCTTTTTTGTAACTAGGTTCACACTATAACATAAATCATATATCATATAAACATTATATAAACCCAACAGGATTGTTTTGCCACCACAATGTGCCTGGCGTCATTCTATATGTTGGCGGGGCACTCTACGGTTCATTGCTTAGGGTGGCACCATGCCTAAATACAACTCTGCAAGGGCTCCAAATTTATCCATACAACCTGTACTTTGGCTGCAGCTTTCATTGTGATTTTTTTCTCCTGTTTCCAGGTATATTTCAAAGAATCTCAGTGAATTTCACTTTAACTTAGATGTGTCATGTGTCTCAATTTTATTGCTCCTCTACCTTACAAGTCTCCCTCTTCTGTACTTGTTTAAGAACCTTTGGATGCCAGGGATAGAGTTAAACTTTATTTTACTTATGATACTTACTTATTATATGGAGGTATGGGGAATAGAATTAAGTGCTATAACTATAGTGTCTCTTTTTCCCTTGACCTTCTGTGCAGCTCCCAAGATGACCAGTCAAGCCTTTAAAGTTAGTAGACACAGTAGATTGCTGCAGGGAATGGAATATATATCGTTTAGAAGCTGGAATAATCAAGATTATGCAAATTTAAAAAGTACATGACCAATATACAGAGAAATGAGATTGTTTTAGAGGGATTCTGAAAGATTTAGAGGCTAAATGTACTTGTACTTGTTTGCCTTCCCTTCAACTAAGGCATGGGACTATTTTGCATTTAACGGAGAGGAACTGGAATTAATCATCACCTGCCTGTGGACTATGGTCATTCTTCTGCATAAGAGATTATAGTACATAAATCACAGAATAATGTGCTATATTAGAAATAATGGTTAGCCTTGGTGATCTTCATATTGAGAAAGTTTTATTATGTGCATTTCCCTTCTCCTTTCATAGTTTTTCCAGAGATGTTCACAGCAGAGTTATATTGTTCTCCAGCTTGATGCACAGTCCATCATTACATAGACATCATTAACACTCCCGTCCCTTGTATCCCAGAGAATAACCCCAGATAACAGGGAAACGTATTCCCTGCCTCGTTGTTTAATTGGAAGTCCCTGATCTGACTGTGAAACTGGAATCATAACTCTCAGCTCTTTTTGCACATACATAATTACAGCAGTTCATCAGAGGAAGCCAGGCTGCTTCGTTTTCATGATTCATTTTTATTTGCTGTATTAATGGTAAAAAGAAACAAGCGAAAATAGAAAACATCCATATCAGGAAAGTTTTGAGGCATTTGGGAGGGGGACACATTGTTGAAATAGGCAGCTGGATTCTTAACCTACAGTTAATAGAGTTAGTTACAGTTAGTGGTAAATAGGATAAAACACTGAATGACAAAAGAGTTTATGAAGCATTTTCTCGACACCCTCTTGAGGTCTGACCTCTGTTAAGCATAAAAACCCTGAGCTTCTCTTAGGAAAGAACTAAAGCTTAACTAAAGAAGTAGGCAGAAATGTTCCACACTGTGTTTTGGATTATATACCAGTCCAAGGCATTCACAGCCCTTTAGCAGGAAAGGTCTGTGTCTCCAAAGAAGTCCCAATCTTCTTTTCTGCTGATTCACTGAACATGCTCTGTGCTCCTGTCACTTACTGATCTTAGGGACCAATACACTATAGACTATATAAATGTCACAATATAAAGCAGATTAGTAAATAATTCAGATTACTGGCACATGGCAGCTCAGAAACCAGCACAATTAGGGGCACATTTACTTAGCTCGAGTGAAGGAATAGAAGGAAAAATACTTCGAATTTTGAATGTTTTTTTTGGCTACTTCGACCATCGAATTGGCTACTTCGACCTTCGACTTTGAATCGAATGATTCAAGCTAAAAATCGTTTCTCTATTCGACCATTCGATAGTCCATGTACTGTCTCTTTAAAAGAAACTTCGACCACCTACTTCGCCACCTAAAACCTACCGAGCATCAATGTTCGCCTATGGGGAAGGTCCCCATAGGCAAATTTCTGTTATTCTGTTATTATTATTCTAACAAATTTCTGATCGAAGGAAAATCGTTTGATCGATGGATTAAAATCCTTCGAATCGTGCGATTCAAAGGATTTAATCGTTTGATCAAACAATTTTTCCTACGATCGTTTGAACGAACGAATATCGGTAAATCCTTCGACTTCGATATTCGAAGTTGAAGGATTTACTTCGACGGTCGAATATTGAGGGTTAATTAACCCTCGATATTCGACCCTAAGTAAATGTGCCGCTTAGTGTCAGAATGTAATAATCAGCCCTGTAGCATCAGCTTATATGACAGTAAACCTCATTTTTTGTTTGATGATTTGTGATAACCTCTAATTTTAGCTTCTTGGTAGCTTTTCAAAGCACACTGAGCATGTGAGTGTCACAGACCAAACTGCAAGAGGAGAAACTCCTATGACAACTTTAAAAGCCTGGATCATAACTAGTACTACTAAAGGAATGCTGAACCTTCAGACTGGTTCAATAACAGTATATATAGTATATATAATATGGCATTTGTAGCCACATTCATTTTTAGGGTTTAGTTCTCTGCAATGTTGATCCAAGGTGTGGTGAGAATTATTTTAAGACATTATTTTAAGAGATTATATATATATATATATATATATATATATATATATATATATATATATATATACACACACACACAAAACTGGGAATTTTATTGGCAATATGTTTTTTTGGTTTCTCGGATGATATTCAAAATTAGAACGTGTCACAATGAATTCTCATACAATGAAAGGGACACTGTCCTTTGATATACAATCTACTACATAGAGAAACAGATGGCATCAGGCTTATCAAGGGGTAAAAGAATGAGCCCAAATGCAACTGTGGATATCACAATATGGTGGAGGAAGCTAATTATAATGTAGGTACAATGAGTTTGTTGTTGACTTGTATATGTTTTTATGATCACAGTATAAATATGTGAAATTGAAGAGTGATGTATGGGCTGCCTCCAATCGAGTATACATGGAAACATTATAACTAGATACACCTGTGTTCTGAGAAGTAAAGACAGTGCAGCAAGAGGTGGTATGATTAAAAGAATCTATCAAACAGGATTCCATGATGTCATATAGACAGTATTTGTATCATAAAGAAAACACAAGAAAAAATGGGAGGAATCTATAAAAGCCCAGAGACTGTATAATATACATGCTAGATCTCAAGAACTGTGTGTATATATACAGTATCTGTCCTGGCAGTCTACTAGTCTCTCCTCTCTCCTTCACAACCCACTTCTCCTGGGCAATGTAACATCTGTTAGCTGGAGCAGGTCTCTGACTGCTGAGTAAAGTGGACAGGAAATCATTACAGTCAAAACATTTCCAGCAAAGGTCAGTCTAATAGAAAATTACATCAATCACCTTAAAGAAAAAGAAAAAAAAAGCAGCTTTCCAAACGGATGTGTCACTCAGTGCAGCTGAGCAACGTCAGATGCAGTTTGTACTGTGCTGGAGAAGTTCGGAGGGTACTCGAAATCTCATGAAAAATTAATCCCTCTTACAAAAAGTGATTGGGAAAACGTTTCAAGGAGATATTGGAAAGGGGGGTTTCTGTTCTATTTAACTTTCAAGGACGTCAGATCAACCTTGCGGGTTAACACCTATCACTGCCAGAGCAACACAGAGAGCACAACAGAGGGAGATATAGGAAGTGACCTGAAATATAACTATGGCTTGCAGGGAGGCTTACTGTAGTAGTGAACCAGAAGAAACAATTAACATGCATATGGCGTACTCATGTTTTAAGGAATGTTATAACAATATGTGATATTTCTTGAACATTAAAATCAAACTTTATGATAGGTATAATATATATATATATATCAATACTGTATACACGGGGACCCTTATTTATCAAAGTCCGAATTTATCTGACTTTTTTATTGAAAAAAGTCCGACCAAATTAGAATTCCCGATTGGACCTTATTTCTTATAAAAAAAAATCACAATATTATCGGATCCGGACAAACATGAAAAAACTGAGCCAAAATCCGAATTGTATGATTTTTTTCTGACTTTACCTGAAAAATTCGATTGGATTTTCAGACTAATTCATCACAGACCACAGAAACTTCTAAATAGGATAGGGACCTCTCCCATTGACTTATATACAACCTCGGCAGGTCTGAGATGCCAGATTTAAGTATTCTGACCTTTTCCATCCTCGGGTTTAATAAAATCTCGAAAAATTTGAGGTTGTTTTTTTCCACTAAAAGTTTGGATTTTATATTTAAAAAACTTGAGTTTTGGGAATTCAAACTTTAATAAATAAGCCCCTTAATTTTTGGGGGAAAATAATATGTGCAAAAAACTTTGCAAACATCTTTGCGAATGTTCCTCGCAAAGTTTGCCACCAAATGGCTTTTATGAACATGTGCAGTGCAAAATAATAAGATTACTCAATCGTAAATTGTTTTTGCGACAAAGTATTTTACGAAACTCCAGAGCAGGTGTTAACGCTAACCTTTTGCTTAGCAATAACGAACAATGTAATTTTTGGCAGCAAATGATTTTACATTGCGAGTAACGCAAAACATTTGAAAAAATGCCATTTTATGCAACTCTTGGGATTTAAAATTTGAGATTGTTTTTTTCCACTAAAAATTGGGATTTTATAGTTATAAAAACTTGATTTTTTTGGGGGGGGAATTCAGACTTTAATAAACAAGCCCCTTAATTTTTGATCCTGCACCCAGTTTATCAAGTTGGAGTGCCGACACACAGCTGATGGGGGAATATAATATGTTTCGGTAGCGCAAAAAAAGTTTGCCAACATCTTTGCGAACATTCCTCCCAAAGTTTGCGACCAAATGTGCAGTGTATATAATAAGATTTCTCAATTGCAAATTGTTTTTTAATGAAAATCCAGAGCAGGAATTAACACTAACCTTTTGCTTAGCAATAACGAGTAGTGTAATTTTCGACAGCAAATGATTTTACATTGCAAGCAGTGCAAAACTTTTGCAAAAATGCCATTTTATGCAACTCTTGGGATTTTAATTACATTCCCCACCAATAGTGAAAAGCATAGAACTGAGTATATTGTTTTCCCTTTGCATTGTGCCACCTGATATATATGTCAGTGCTAAGCTATTAGGTAGCTGTAAAGAGCAGTCATATAAAGGCACAGTAAATTATAAGAGAGAATAATTCCTAACAAAACTCAGAATATACAGTATTGCCAAAACATCTATAAGCTTTTATTTGCCAAATATTCTGAATGTTCTCATCTCTTTATGTCTGAGAGAGGGATATGACTTTATAAGTGTGTTTGGGGGGGGTTAAAAGGGGTAGTAAGGTTGACCTTTTTGTACAAGTGGTTTTAAATGAAGCTTTAGGGAGCATGATAGAAAGCATTTAAAGCTCTATAGATAGTGTAAGGGTGGTTTCCATTATTTTCTGGTCTGACAAAATGTTTCTCTCATTTTGATAGTTAATCACCTTGAAGTGACATAGAAACATTACACAAACACTCTGCCTGAAATCCATTCTGCATCTATAACACAAACACTGCCACATACTGTATATTGAGCAAATGAATAAATTATGTTTTTTATTCAGCGATATTATGTTACCTTGCTGACAAAAGCTGAACCTGTTTGGATGGAATGCAGAAAGCTTTTTAACCCATTCATTGCTTTAGAAGAATGCAGCCAATTGCTTGCACTGTTTATGAGATGTCAACATTTATTTATTGGTTTGTCTGGTACCAAAATCATTAACCCTTCTTTACAGAAGATTTGCCTTCCTCGCCAAGAGAGGGAGAGCCCCTGATACAGTGAAGGGGCACTGGTAGCTTTAGCAAATAAAGTAAGCTCACTTTTACACATATTTATTTATAACTCCTTGTTTACATTTTTTTTAAAGAAACAGTGATGTTCGAAGAAGGAAACCGCAACCACTGCTAGCTTTTAGTAAACTGGAGATGCAGCTTGGATTTACTGCTGCTGACCTTTAGAGTCATTAGAATACAAAAGGTATTATGTTATTATGATAATTATGGTTTTTGCATTCAATATAAATAATTACAAATGCAGGCTAGCAAAACATAGTTACATAGTTACATAGTTAAATCAGGTTGAAAAAAGACAAAGTCCATCAAGTCCAACCCCTCCAAATGAAAACCCAGCATCCATACACATACCCCTCCCTACTTTCACACAAATTCTATATACCCATACCTATACTAACTATAGAGCTTAGTATCACAATAGCCTTTGATATTATGTCTGTCCAAGAAATCATCCAAGCCATTCTTAAAGGCATTAACTGAATCAGCCATCACAACATCACCCGGCAGTGCATTCCACAACCTCACTGTCCTGACTGTGAAGAACCCTCTACGTTGCTTCAAATGAAAGTTCTTTTCTTCTAGTCTAAAGGGGTGGCCTCTGGTACGGTGATCCACTTTATGGGTAAAAAGGTCCCCTGCTATTTGTCTATAATGTCCTCTAATGTACTTGTAAAGTCTAAGGTGTTTTTCCAGAGAAAACAACCCCAACCTTGACAGTCTACCCTCATAATTTAAGTCTTCCACACCTCTAACCAGTTTAGTTGCACGTCTCTGCACTCCCTCCAGTTCATTTATATCCCTCTTAAGGACTGGAGTCCAAAACTGCACTGCATACTCCAGATGAGGCCTCACCAGGGACCAATAAAGAGGCATAATTATGTTTTCATCCCTTGAGTTAATGCCCTTTTTTATGCAAGACAGAACTTTATTTGCTTTAGTAGCCACAGAATGACACTGCCCAGAATTAGACAACTTGCTATCTACAAAAATCCCTAGATCCTTCTTCATTTAAGGAAACACACTGCCATTTTATTGTATAACTTGCATTTATATTATTTTGCCAAAGTGCATTTATCAACATTGAACCTCATTTTCCAGTTTGCTGCCCAGTTTTCCAACTTAGACAAATCACTCTACAAAGTGGCAGCATCCTGCATGGAACCTATAGGAACCATGGAACCTGCGGTACGCCACTAACAACACTGGTCCAATTAGAAAATGTTCCATTAACCACCACTCTTTGTAGTCTATCTTTTAGCCAGTTCTCTATCCAGGTACAAATACTAACTAAGGCCAACATTCCTTAATTTAACAAGTAACCTTTTGTGTGGCACTGTATCAAATTCTTTGGCAAAGTCTAAGTAAATCACATCCACTGCCATCCCAGAATCGAGGTCCCTGCTTACCTTCTCATAAAAAGAAATTAAGTTAGTCTGGCAAGATCTATTACGCATAAAACCATGCTGGCATACACTTATAGTATTATGATTTGCTATAAAGTCCAGTATCTTATCCTTTAATAACCCTTCAAAAAGCTTTCCTACTACTGAGGTCAGACTAACTGGCCTATAATTTTGAGGCTGAAAATGGGATCCTTTTTTGAATAGAGGTTAAATTAGGTTAAACAGAATTTCCTGGAACAAGTCACACAGGGAGGTTCTGGATTCATTTAACAGCTTATCTATTGTGTGATACTGTATTATCCATGGAGAGAATAGGAAACAGTGTGGGAAAGGCTGAAACCTTAACTGGCTAACTCTTTGGGTGCAGAAAATTGATGCTTGGTGTGAGATGCTTCCACTATTTGTTCATTGAGTCAATAAAGGTATCAGTTTTACCCACATGACTATCATCCTTGCAATATCCATCATCTGGACTATGTATGTATGTAAAAAAAAGAGATATTGGTTCATCGTAAGAGCATATTGTAGGTCAGAGTTACAGTAATTTGTAGGTTTGGGGAGGGATGCCATAATGGAGGATCTGCAAGTTCTGTAAATTAAGACTTAACATCCAATAACATGTGAAGTAATGAGCCTCTATTGCAGGTCATGGGTTGAAATAAAGGGGAAGACGCAATGATTAGTATTATTTCAAGTTTCAAATGTATTGTAAAATAAATAGAAAGTGAGGAGGAAATATGGTTTATTAGTAACCTTTCATAATCCTCACCCATCACAACTTCAATAAGAAAGATATTAATCCCCATGCACCTTAATGGTAGCTTTTACTCCAACAATTCAGGGCTCATGGACCTGGAGTTGAAACCAGGGGATGGACCTCTATATAGCTCCACTGACAATGTACTGTATATATACATAAATATATATGTTATTTGTACTAAAAAAAGTTTAACCCCTTTTTTTTCCATTGTCTGCATTATATTGTCTTCCCCCATCAACAACGTCTTTACATAAAATGTACCAATGTGTCGTATGCTGAGGATAAAATGTTCTCCAGTGCCGTGGATACCACCCAGGGCAAAATACAATACAGTTTTCATTCTGTGCCAAGGACAGATTGCAGGTCTGTTGCAAATCACTTTACGTGCTGCAGAATCCACTGGGTATTTACAGTGTGCCTGTGGTTCACACATGAATCTTATTAAAAGAGTCTGCTACCAGAGGGCATTCTGTCATTTGGAAATAAAACGGTTAATGCACGCAGGAGAGATGGGTCTCTGTACTGCAGGTGTGGCCAGGTTTTCTGAGAACTTGAGTCAGCATGAAATCTATTAAGCAGCCAAAGCAGACTTTTTTATCTAAATTTCTAAATCTGTCGCTGCAGTAAATATTATAACATATTGTTTTAATTATTACATATATTAACAGTACCTATTACAAAAGATGTAATAAATATTATAGGAACCTAATTCTTCCAATGTACTTGCCCTATTCCCCAGATCCTTACAGATGAACTCAGGAGGTTGAAACAAGGAGATACATGTTTGTTTTTATTTTCTAGTTTCTATTTTTGCATTTACATTTATCAACATTGAATCTCATCTGCCACTTAGCTGCCCAGTCTGACAATTTTCAAGATCCTGTTGCAAGGATGCTGCATCTTGGATGGAATTAATTGGGTTGCATAATTTGTTTTTCTCATCTGCAAACACTGATTCTCTACTTACAATACCCTCCCCTCAGTCATCAATGAACAAGTTAAATAAAAGTGGACCCCATTAAGATCCTTACTCCAAGTAGAGAATGTACCATTAACAACCACCCTCTGTACTGAACCTGTAGCCAGTTTCCTATCCATGTGCAAATGACTTCATTAAACCCAATAGACCTTAGTTTAGAAAGCAGTTGTTAGTGGGCAAAATCCAAACAGATCACATCCACTGCTCCCCCACTGTCCAGCATCTTACTTACCTCATCATAGAAAGCAATTCAATTTGTCATGACCTATCCTTCATAAAGTCATGCTGATTGCTCTTCACCTTGAGGCTTTCCTCCCAGTTTATATGTACAGGTATGTGATATATTATTCAAATAGCTTAAGAATATAGCGGTCATTCCCCATGGGTTTTTTTTAAACAAACAATTGTACCTTTTTTACCTATCTTGATTATGGGTTTTCTAAGCAGCTTTAAGACATAATAAATCATTCATATCATGGTATGATTTCTTATCTGGAAATCCCCATGTCCCAAACTGTAACTTGTAAATCATCTCACTAATTTCCTAATGACAATTTAATACAATGTGTAGAAGTGCAGTGGTTGAGTTATTTCAGTGTATTCTAGTGCTATTCATAACCCAGCTCAAGATGTATTTCAGAAGCCGCAATGCAAGGAAAAGCGAGACCACTGAGCAATCATTCATAATTCAAATTAATTGGATGAATCTGGTATGTGGGTAGGGTAAGGGAGCAGGCAGGATGAAGCTGAAGCACTGCACTGATTGGCAATATTTTATCTTGCAGGAAACACAACGAGAAATTGGATATCATGGATTTTAAAACTCAGTAGAACCTCAGTGTGAATGATAGAAATGACTATAGAGAAATGACTCAGTGAGTACTTGTTCAGTAATTGTCCTGGTGTTTGTTAGAGTTCTGATGTGCAAACTCAGAGAATGAAGGGCATAAAATGCATAGCTGTATTTGAAACTGCAACTTATATACAAATATTTATTATAACAAGAAAGAAACACTCTGCTATATTTAATCTTAATTATAATTAAATGAAATAAATGGATCACAGGACAGAGGTGCAGTTTGTGCTGATGCAAGGGATCTCTGTACATGACGCCTGTCTTCATCATGTTTAATCAAATATGAAATATAGAGTTCCCTTTGTGTGTTGCACATATAGGAGCTGTTGTGCAACTTGAATCCCATACAAATGAAGACCCTATGGTAAGTGTAAGTTAATACCCCACATGAATGCTACCTATTCCCTTGATCACACAATTTACTTGCTTGGCCAGTCTTTCCTCATAGCTTAGATTTTCCATACCTTTTACCAGCTTAGTTGTAATTATCATAGCAACTTTACTATTGTCATTGCAAGTGTAAAGTAGCCCCACAAGCTTCGTGAATATGTATAGCCACCATCAATTCAACTCACTGTTGCCAATGAAAGACATCATTTACCAACTGCCCATAATAAAAAAAAAAGCCAATCCATCCAACAAAAATGACAGTACATTCTAATAAAAATTGTTTGTGGTTTTAAAGTTAGAAAGTTGTAAATAGTTCTTTCTGGTGGTTGTCTTTTAACAGTAAATCAAGAAATGCAAAAAAATATGCAGAGATTTAAGTTTTAAAAAATTATATGATATTTTTTCTGTCTCTGTTACACATAAAGAGTTCATTCTTCTCTAGTACTCCAACAATATTCATGCTCAGCCTTTTGTTATTCTAGCCAATTTCTAATTGGATGGTTGTTCGGTTAAGCTTCAGTAAAGTTACCTGTGATCTATTATCTGAAGAACACTATCCATTGATTATTTTGTTTCTCTAACAACATTCTCCCTGTTGCAGCAACAAAGTACAATTTTTCCTTAATCTGCTGGTAGTTCAATGATTACTTTAAATATGACCTGATGGCTCAATATCACTGGCACTGTCCAATAGTTTGTTATCCCATCATAATTGTACTGAACTTCAAGTCTTTTCTCCTGTGACATGTAACCCCCATACATCCCTAACACTGAGTGATAGTCTACCTCAACATAATACATAATATTCTTTTATAGCACAAGCTTAGCACATCATTAAGAATCTGAGCTCCTTCTAATGTAAGTTGCTGGGCTACACCCATTGCAAACTGTGTTTCTAAATGGATTTTCTAAACATTTTGTTACTTTTACGTGTCATATGATCTGGTAAGCCTATGATAGCATCTGCAAATTCCCTTAACTCTATTTGTCAGAACTCTCTGCTTACTCTAGAACTGGGGGTCCCCAACTTTTTTTACCTGTGCACAACATGCAGAGCACCTGCTTTGAGGCCAATGGGAATGAGGCAATTGGCAATGGGGTTGGAGAGCAACATGTTGCTCATGAGCCACTGGTTGGGGATCACTGCTCTTGAATCTGTTAGGTAAAAGGCTTTTTTTACAGCTCTGCAATCTGCCACTGCAAACATTTATAGCTGATCTGTTTGCCCTGAATGATCTGTGACCTATCACCCCAGCAGCATGCTAATTGCTCTGTGATCTTTTCGCCCAGTAGAATATTCAATGCTCTGTGATATGTCATTCTAGCAACGTTCTAACTACTCTGTATTGTGTTAGCACAACTGAATTCTCAGAGTTCAACTCAGCAGTATTTTAACTGATCTGTATTCCGTTAGCTCAGTCAACACTCCCTGGCTCAGTAATCTATGAAGAACTAGTGAAGAGATGTGGCAGCAAAAATACCAAACGGGGAGTTCAAAATATTATGCAAGTAGAAATCTTGTTTTATTACTGTTTTCTAACACAAAACTCATTTTGACATACAAGCATTTAGATTGTATCCTTTTCAATACAAATTCATGCAGTTTAAGCCAGAACAAACGTCTAAAGACTGGATAGTGTCACTCAGAAGGTGTACATGGACAAATTAAATACAAAACAGTAGTACAAGTCCACAGTAACTCAACATTCATTCTACATTTATACTAATGAGGAGAGTATGCAGGGCAAGCTCCTATACTTCCATATTGCAATACTTTACCAATGGTAGCTGCATATATAAGAGAAAATAAATAGCGATGGGCGAATTTATGCGCCAGGCACAAATTTGTGGTGAATTTGCGTGTTTCGCTACTGGCGAATATGTTTGCGAATTTGCGGTGACGATTAACAGACGCCCATTGACTTTAATGGGTGACAGCATCAACTTTAATACTGATGCCCATTTGGATGCAAGCGAATTGTCGCCGACGTCAAGATCACTGTTTTGCAAAATTCGCGGCAAAGCGAAACGGGACAAATTGGCCATCACTAATAATAAAATAAAATAGATCATGAATTGAATTATTGAAGTATTAACCTCAAGTATAGGGACCAATAAATAGGAGTTTCTCAATTATGAGACAGCAGGCCTCATAAGAGGTGACTTCATAATAAACTGCAGCTCAATGTATGTAGTTAGATCAAAATTTACTGAGAGCTCTCACCCTTAACTCCATGTTTTATAAAACTAGATTAGTAATGAGCGAATTTGTGCCATTCCGCCGAAAAATTTGCTAAACTGCGGAAAAATTCACAAAAAAAATTGAAGTCAATGGCCAATTTTATGGGCGACAAATTTTATGCACGTGACAATTTTTCTTGCTCCAAATGCATTGAAGTCAATGGGCGTTTTTTCTTAAGGGCGTTTTTTTGCATTTGGCAAAATTGGAATTTCGTCCCGAATCCATGACTGGCGAATAAATTTGCTCATCACCAAGAACCACCACAGTGTGCACTCACTCATTCTTGCCTCACCTGCCCCTGCTCCTCCTGGGTGGTGGGGTGCCCATGGCTATGATTCTTGGGAGGTGGTAGTGTGTGTGTGTGACATGGGACTCTGGGTGTTAGTGGCCCCAGATATCCATATTAAAGCTGCTGTCTGGATTCCTTTGTCTTTTCATCCCTCTGTCAAACTCCAATTTCTGTAAACCCCCATATTCCCTGTACGTCTTTCCTCTCCCCCTCCACATATCTTCTGCTCCATTCCCGCAAATCTTTCCTCTATTCTTCCTGGTCTCATTCCCCTTATATTCCCTGTATCTGTTCACATCTAATGTATCAATTGTGACCTGTCACATATCTCCATTTTCGCCATTCCTGTCTGTTGGGATCTCTCGCTGATCAGCCAGCAGCAAGAGAGTTGGCATGCCAACGAGAGGTAGGGTTCATACAATGGAATTGGCAGTGAAACAGTGGAAGTCATTGGGTGTGTGGTAGTCAGCAGGCAGGAAAAGTCATGGGGGCAAATTCACTAAAGCGCGAAGTGGCTAACGCTGGCGCAAATTCGCCAGTGTGATGTAATTTTGTAACTTCACCTTTTACTAACGGGCGCTGGTGTAAATTCGCTAGCGAAGTGGAACTACTCTAGCGCTACTTCGTACCCTTACGCCAGGCGAAGTTGCGCTATGGCAAATGGGACGTTACTACGCTAATTCACTAACTTGTGCATTTTACTGAACGTTACCTCTTGCACGAGACTTGCCTTCGTCACCTGAGACCAGGCGAAGTGCAATAGAGTAGATAGGGCTTGCTTCAAAAAAAGCTGAAATTTTTTCTAAGTCCCAAAAGACGCTGGCGTCTTTTCCTTTTTTAAGGGTGATAGGCTGAAAAAGAACGTTAATTTTTTTGGGGGTACGTATGCAAATTAGGCATCGCTAGCGTATCTTCGCTTTGCTTGACGAATTAATGCTAGCGCAACTTCACTACCATTCGCCTCCCTGAGCGCAACTTTGCATTTTAGTGAATTTGCGTAGAGCTGGCGAAACTACGCCTGGTGAAGTGTGGCGGAGTGTGGCGAAGCTATCGCCGGCGCAACTTCGGATCTTAGTGAATTTGCCCCATGGTGAGCAGGTGGTGCAAATGTTGGGGGCTGCTGCAACAGTCAGGGGGTAGAAAACAAATATTGTGTTCTGACACAGGAACGCTATGTTTATAAGGAATATATAGTTAACAGTTTTACACTATTGATGATATAGGGATCAATAACAGTAACAAAAATGAATTTATGTGGGACTTTTTATTCTAGAGAAACGGTATATGTTTTGAAAACTCTATTGTCACTGCAACATTTTTTTGGTTTCTGTTGTCCCTACAATTCCTTTGTACTGGGATCATTGCCAAGGAATAAATTCTAGGCAGTGAGCAGGGTTAAACAAGAGAATAAAATGTCCACACTTACAGGTAACAGTTGAAGGAGAAATGACTGAACAGATGGTGAGCACTTGCTCTCTGAATTTTATTACACGATTATCTAAATAGTCACTGTGAATTATTTCAAATAAAATACTGTAAACTTTGCGCACCTTACAAAAGAGCAGCCATCATCGCCTCCATTAGCTGCTTCAAAGATTTTCACATCAAGTGCAAACATTTTACTGTAAAAAGGCATTTATTCGATTATTGCAATTTATTATGTCTTTTTTTCCTCCAGACTAACACTGAATTCATATCCCATAATTGACTTTAAGAAAACATAAGCGTAATGCCATAAATATGACACACAGACATGAAATTCTGTCGCTGCGTAGGTGAAGCTGTCAATGTTAAACGCTTTAATCTTAATAGAGAGAGCTATTTTATCTTGTTAGACATCATTGTACAATACTCTCTCCCAAGCTTTAAATGACAGGCTGTGACACAGGTTGAATTACATGACAATTGCTTCTCTCAGCCTAGGTGACAATTGCTCGTAAAATACACATTATCAAAGCTAAGAGAGACTCTTTTTCTTACTGATTTAGTGCAAGGAATAATTCCTATCTGATGTCAGAATTTTATCCCGTAAAAGGTTGCTTGGAAAAATGTATACAGGTATGGGATCCGTTATCTGGAAACCCAAAATCCAGAAAGCTCTAAATTAGTCTTCTCCCATAGACTCCTTTTTTTGCAAATAATCCAAATTCTTCCTTTTTCCCTTTAATAATAAAACAGTACCTTGTACTTGATCCAAACTATTATATACTGTAATTAATCCTTATTCAGGTCCACCAAGGCCTGAGCCTAGGGCAGCAGGATTTTAGGGGGCGGCATGCTGGCCAACCACACCCACATTGGTTGGAAGCTCTGGTGCTGCTCAAGAGATACAATAGGGGGAACATTTACTTAGCTCGAATTAAGGATTAGAAGGAAAAATACTTCGAATTTCGAAGTATTTTTTTGGCTACTTCGACCATCGAATTGGCTACTTCGACCTTCGACTACGACTTTGAATCGAACAATTCGAACTAAAAATCGCTCGACTATTCGACCATTCGATAGTCGAAGTACTGTCTCTTTAAAAAAACTTTGACCGCCTACTTCGCCTAAAACCTACCAAGCACCAATGTTAGCCTATGGGGAAGGTCCCCATAGGCTTTCTAGGCAATTTGTGATTGAAGGAAAATCGTTCAATCGATGGCTTAAAATCCTTTAAATCGTTCGAATCGAAGGATTTAATCGTTCGATCGACGATTTTTCCTTCGATCGTTCGATCAAACGAATTGTGGTAAATCCTTTGACTTCGATATTCGAAGTCGAAGGATTTAACTTCGATGGTCGAATATCGAGGGTTAATTAACCCTCGATATTCGACCCATAGTAAATGTGCCCCTAGTTGTTTAAAATTTCCCATGGGCCAATCCCCAGTGCTCCCGACCTCATGATGAAAATTTGTACATGGGCACAAATGAAGGGGAGAAGACAGGGGGTGATGAATGGCAGTGGGCCTAGGGGTGCCTACTATGTAAATCCCGCCCTGTCCTTATTGGAAGCAGAACCAGCCTATTGGGCAGATTTATCAAAGGTCGAGGTGAATTTTTGAATTGAAAAAATTCGAATTTCGAGCTATTTTTGTGTACTTTGACTAGGGAATAGTCCAAATTCGAATTTGAAAAAAATGCAAAAATTCAAATATCGAAATTTATCATGTAGTGTATCTTTAAAAATTTGACTTCGACCATTCGCCATCTAAAACCTGCCAAATTGCTGTTTTAGCCTATGGGGGACCTCCTAGAACCTACTTGGAGTCAGTTGGTGGACTATTAGTTCGATTGGTACATTTCGAATGTGAACGAAAACGGACCTATTTTTAATAAAAAAATACCCCTTAATGTTAACATAATTTTCTAGTGGACTTAAGGCATGAAGATCCAAATTACAGAAAGATACATTGGTACCAAGCATTTTTGATAACAAGTCCTATACCTGTATATCCCAATGGCAATGAGGTCAACATAGAAAGTGTCTAATTTTTTTTTAAAACCATATTGTCATCATTTAATTGTTAGAGTGCTTTCTGCATAAAAATGAAAACCTGTATAAATTAGGGCTGTCCAACTGGAGACCCTTGGAGATCTGAGGCATTAATAGCCCCCTGCCCACCTGTGGGCTCTGAAGACTGCCACATATGGCATTATTATTTAAATATAAAGGGCTTTGTAAGCGGTAATATGGCAGTTTATTGGCTCTTCTACATTGAATCAGTTGGATAACCCTGGTATAGAACATACTGTAGGTTGCCAGACTGTGGAGCATGTCCCCCATAAAAAACAAGGGGTGGGGTAATTACAGTTATTTGCTTTCTGAATACTCCAGAGACCACTGCAGGGTGTCTGTTACAGCATGTTGCACTTTTCTCTGTTGTCCCAGTGGAAATTTAACATTAGCATGATTGTGTGAATGCTTATGTATTGACTGAATCAAATATATGTGAACAAATTGCACCTTGAACATTTGTTACAAAAGAAGGATCAGTAATGATGAACATTAGTCTTGTGAGTACTGCTGATTTATTGACTACATGCACTGTAAGGGAAAACACCACAAAAGCAATATCACTGCTTTGTCATACAGTCCAACTACACCATGATTGGTTGCTTGAACCAGGCATTTTAAGAACCTCTGCTTTAGATGATCCATACATAGAATGTTTCCTATCACAGCAGGAATAGATATATAGTGAGGGCTCAAAGCAGGGACTAAAGTGTAATTCCTTTTCTGCTTCAAGCATGAGCTGGCTTTATGAACAATGTTTAGTCTGTGAGCTGTAGCTATATATCTTATAGATCAGTGTAGCTATGGATTAGTCATATATCATCATCATCTGCTTTTTTTAATCTCTATAGCTGTTATCTGGTTTGGAGATATTTTGGTATTGATCATTACTTTTTTCCCCATGTAGAGACATCAGTCATGTGGATTTATCGGACAGTTTATAATCTGGGCTAACCCAGGTGGGATTAAAGTGTGTTCAAGATCATTATTAGTAGTCAAGCGAGCTGTATATGAACCTCATTCCTGGTGTATGAATTATACATCCCAGTCAATTTATTATACTGCAAGTACGAAATGCCCAAGGGTGGAAATTATGAACAGTATCACTAACTTTTAGTCTTGTGGTAAATACAGTATTTCTAGAATTTATTCCCAGACAGTGTTTTCTGGGAGTGTTTTTTTCTTGGACTGTCTTAAAATGTGTGGTTAACAGATAAAATTCTTGAAATTTTGGGGTTCTGACCAAACTTTGCTGGACAACCTTAAGGTTGCCATACTCAGGCCGATTCAGTGAGATATTGATCAGAATAGTTTAAGAATCTTGTTAGGGCGATGACTGCACTGTTTTGTTTATGCGGTCCTCACCCCAGCAGCCTGTATCCCCGTCAGTGTAATCCGACCACGTCATAGTTGGCATATTGGCAAGAGATCATTGCGAAATGAGTGGATCTGTAAATGTATATCCAGTTTTACAGCATAATAAATTTACATTAAGTTATGTTTTTGATTGTTAGCTCTCACACACTTTCTGATATTGCAAGTAGATCCCTCTTGGGGGTAGTGCAGCTTGTCTTGGTGATTTTCCCCAGAACTAGGGATCCCACAGGGTATGTTGCTCCTTTGCACTTTCCCTGTTCCTGAGCTCACCCACTCATGCCCCTGTCTGGCAGCTTGATCACCACAAGGGTGCTAAACCCAACTACTCTCCTTGTTGAAACTTTTTTTGAAAATTGTCACTATCTTTCACTCCTAAAGTGACTATAACATAAACTCCTACCACTAAATAAACTTTCCCTTACTTGGGGCTTGATACTGTCCAGTCCCACTCCTGTACCCACCTCCCCGCAACGTAGGATCCAGGAAGAGCCCTGAGCCTTATCTATCAATGGGTTTGCCATACTAATATACTGTATGCACAGCAAGATGTTCTTGTTTAAAGGATGAAATAAAGTAAGTTTCTGTCAAAAATTGCAACACTAAGGGGTCTATTTACTAACAATCTAATTTTAATCTTTTAATAGTTCCAAATATCTGTGCTTTTAGAGAACGTGAGTTTAGTTTAGGTTTCAAAAACCTCTAAGACCTTAAAATGTGAATGTCGATAAATATGCCTCCATGTGTTAAAAATTAATCCTTTATCAAGCCTTCCCTTTGATTAATATGTATCACCCACTAATCCATTTTAGCTTATCCACACCGCAGTTTTATGCTACTGTACAGAATGCACTTGTGCCATCTCACAGGGAGAACCACTACTATAGAAAATCCCTACCTTATTTGCAGCCACTTCACATTGTTGTGAATGCGAGACTTGTAGCATACTATATCACTCACTTAATGGCAATGCAGAGCACCACAGGACACAGACACAATACCGATTCAGCAGCTGACAATGGCATGGGAAATGTGATAGCTACCGCGCTCCCCCAGAGGATCATGATGGATTTACCAATTGATATTTTCCTTAAAAAAATGATTGCAAGATCACAATAACACGGTTAAACAAAAGAAACTGAAATAAAGCTTGAAAGTGTGGTGTTTATTGTTTTGCAAAATTAATGAACAAAAATGTAGACTTCTTCAGGTCTGTTCTGAACCAATATGCCATAGTGAACAGAGTCACATTTCTACATTTGTGTGAAAGATTTTACACCACAAAAACTGTGTACAGGTTGAATAAAGTAGATAATGTAGTTGTATAAAGTAGATAATGCATCACTTCCTCAGAAATAACCTATTGTAAAAACCTAATAAGCATATCATAGTGTGTATTTTTATTAGTCTTTTCTAGGGTTACCACCTTTTTTGGAAAAGTTTATCGGCCAAATTGGGAGACAGGTCCGAGAAGGGGAGGATCATGATGTAAATGGGTGGGACAGTGATGTCACAGAGGCAGGGCCATGATATAGAGGAGGCGGAGTCGAGACATGTAGCATGGAATCTCTAAGTATTATAGCTAGAAAGGGACGGGCTGGATTGGAGGCCAGGTGGCAACAATATTCCAGTCTAATATCTAAAAGGATACCATTATTTAGCACCGGTTTTGATTTGGCATAACCCAATGAAATCAAGCACATACATTTAGGCAGCGTAAAAGTCATGAAAGGAACTGTAAAATGTTAAAGGGCAGAGACAATCAACACCTGTTTTCATGTGGCTTTTTTAAGGCAACACCTCTTTGTAAACCCGATTTTTACATTCAGCTGCATATATGCATAAAATCATTATACAGCTTTATAAATGCACATACTTTTATATTCCACCTAATTTATATTCTCATTTTCACACAGCTCTTAGATGTGTCTTTCCTTAAAATACATTACCCATGTGATGGCTTTCTATAAAAATAAATTTTTTTAATGAATGTGGTGAGTTTCAACTAATAGTGATGTTAATCAGTTTATTTCAAAACGAACGAAAAGAAATAAGATAAATGTAAATCAAATCATAACTTTGCCTTTTGGAAGAACAAATGCTGTTTATGAGATCCTTGGAGCTTGTGGGCAGATTTATTATTTGGTTGAAAAATATGACTGAATAATTTGACACAGATCCCCAGGCATTGCTGTATAAAAAACTGCATAAAAATGGTCTGGAGCAGTTTAACATAACAGTGACAAATCTGGCACTTGCAGGGTGTAAAATAAAACACACCTTGATAATTTTGCTATTTATTTTACACAGCTGTTTATACTGTTTTTTCTGCAAATTTTGTTTTATACAGCATAATTAATATGCCCCTTAGTGTTGAAGCTTAACAACATCTAGAGGACAGAAGGTTGCCTGTGGGTCCCCAGCCTTATTTACCTTGACAGCCACACCAAATGTAAAATGAGTTGAGGAGCTGCACAAGCAGGACAATTTTTTTTCCTGAAGGTTTAATGAATGCTTTGATTAGCCTCATGCGGACACTTTTCAGAAGGCTCTTTTTTGGCAAACACTTGTACCTTTATATCTTCAGAACTTGTCCATATTGCCAGGAATTCTAAACTGAACACATTCTTTGAGGCTAGGGAAAGAAACATTATAGTAGGTGGAAACAACATGTTGCAAACACTGGTTGGGGTGTTATGTTTTATTGTTTAAGACAATGATATCTTCGTGGTTTAGAATTGTTTGCAAGGAATTTCTAAGGAGTGAGTCCTTCGGTGAGGACTGATTGTGCTCACAGAAGACAAGGAGAACAGGGGGACAAGGGATGAACAATCAAGGTCAGGCAGGAAAGGAGAGTGCTGGTGAAGACTGGAACAGAAGTAAGATTAGTGTATAAGGGTAGAACTTATAACAAGACAAGGTGCAGGGAACCAGAACAGAGCAAGAGCAAGAGCCAGTAACAGAAGAACTAGGGACAAGCCTCAGTGCTCATGAAACAAGGCCAATGCTCAAGCACCAGCTGTGAGCAGGGCTTATATGGGGCAGATGAATGCAGTTGATCCACTGAACACCTATTAATTAACAGACACTGCACTGGTGGTGCAAGCTTTCCGTTGACCTGGCTTGGTCCTGATACTAGTGCACAATTTATACAGAGCCACACACACATTTATATGCAGTTAAAGGGGAAGGAAACCTAGTCGGCGCAAACCCCCCACCCGTTTGTTGCCCACCCTCCCTCCTCCCCTCTGGCCTACCCGTCTCGCTGGGCAAATGCCCCTAACTTGTTACTTACCCTTCTGCGCAGGTTCAGTCCAGGGAGTTCACCGACGACATCTTCTTCTTCTTCCTGCTGTGAACGGCGTTTTGGCGCATGCGCAGTAGGATCATTTCGCCGGTACGTATTTACTGCACATGCACCAAAAGTCACGAGCATGCGCAGTAGATCGTACCGGCGAAATGATCCTACTGCGCATGCGCCGTTCAAAGCAGGAAGAAGATCGCGTGGAAGAAGATGTCGTCTATGGACTCCCTGGACTGGACCTGCGCAGAAGGGTAAGTAACAAGTTAGGGGCATTTGCCCAGCGGGACGGGTAGGCCAGGGGGAGGAGGGAGGGTGGGCAACAAACGGGTGGGGGGTTTGCGCCGACTAGGTTTCCTTCCCCTTTAAGGAGCTCACCTCATTTATTGTTTCACCAATGTATAAATGTTTTGGGGGTTACCACACTCCCTTCATCAGGATGATAAATGGGGTGAGCTCCCCAACTGCTTATAAAGGGCAGAGTCAGTCCTCATTGGCTGACTCCACCCAACCAATAAGGCTGCTGGAGTGAAGTGAATGAAACTAGGGAAACAGGTGAAAGCGAGGTAAACACATGCTGGCTGCTCTCCCAGCCCAGTGCTTAAGATGAGCAGCCAACAACCTGATGCTCCCTGGTTCACACCCCAGCAGAGCCTTGCAATATTATTATTATTGGTCACTTGTTAATAGTGATAAGTGAATCTGTCTCTCCTCGCTTCGCCAAAAAAGTCGGGCAACGACGTAAAAAATAGTGAAACTGCAAATAATCCGTGAAATGCATTGAAGTCAATGGGCATTTTTCTTGTGGAGACTTTTTTGTCTCAGTGACTTTTTTGTCTTGGAGACTTTTTTTTATCTCAGTGACTTTTTTCGTCCAAATGCATTAAAGTAAATGGTCATTTTTTCTTATGCCAATTTTTTTGTCTCAGCGACAATCTTGTCTTGGCAAATTGTGGGAAATTTTTCGCTGCGGTTTCGTGAAAAAATTTGCAGATGGCGAAATGCAGGAATTTGCCTCAAATCCATGCTTGGTGAAAAGATTTGCTACCCACTACTTGTTAATTCACCTTTACAATACTGTGGCATATGTTTAAGGTGTTTTGTAACTTTGTCAAACATTTTGTAAAAAGAATTGTTACTAAACTATATGTATATCAGCAAGTCCTCTTTTTGACCTATACTCATGGGCTTTGTATCCTCTTCATCTGAGCAGTTAATGTTGTGATATACATTATATAATATATGATATATATTATATAATGTTTGTGCTTGAGAAAAAGCAGTACAGAATAGTATCTATTGTCGCTTTACTAGCGGAAGGCAAACAACTGCAGTTTAACATCAAATGTAGCCGCTGGCTATTTTCATATTCATTTTAAAATGAAGTACCAATATTTTTCATCTGTGAAACCGATCTAAAAACAGAATAGCAACTTTCAGGTTTGCCAGTCACAGAAACAGCAAAAATATTGAACGTGTCAAACTAAAAGCAAGAAGAGAAATAGAGCCTGAAAGTCAAAACTCGTCAAAAGGGATCAACAGATACTTAATTAGAGAGGAATTGGCAATATGCAGAATATGTAGAAATATATAGGACAATATAACCCTGTGTAAGGCATATAGCAGGAGTGCCCAAATTTTACTAATTCAGGTTCTACTTTTAGTGATGTTGTCCAATTAGCATTATGTATCATGAAAAAGATGACTTCAATATTATATTGATTTTTGAAAAAATGTATATTGCTGTATTTAACAATTATTTATTGTGTAACCTTAACATAATAAACATCTGAATGAAAAGCATCAAATAGAAGAGTGATTTAGACAAGCTGTTTGTTGGCAGTGTATTGAGATCTACTTTTTGTGCACCCCTGGCACAGACAATCTGATTTTATTCACAGCAAGATAAAATAATAAAGTCTAGTAAGCCATATACACAGTATAAAGGTATACATTAAAACAAAATAAGGGCCCCTCAATTAATTATGTTGGTGGATCTGTATGTTCTATTTAGAGCAGTGGTCCCCAACCAGTGGCTCACGAGCAACATGTTGCTCCCCAACCCATTAGATTTTGCTCCCCAACCCATTGGATGTTGCTCCCAGCGGCCTCAAAGCAGGTCCTGATTTTTGGATTCCAGGCTTGGAGGCAAGTTTTGGTTGCATAAAAACAGGTTTATGGCCAAACAGAGTCTCCTGTAGACTGCCAGTCCACATAGGGGCTACCAAATACCCAATCATATCCTTTATTTTGCATCCCAAGGACATTTCTCATGATTGCATTGCCCCGAACAATTTTTCAAATTTGAATATGGCTCACGGGTAAAAAAGGTTGGGGACCCCTGATCTAAAACTATTTTATGAAACTTAATAGGTTTTGTTACTTCTGTAGACAATATTAGTGAATCAGCGCACAGCCTCTAAGCATACAGAGCGAAATGCATCAATCCTTTACCTATGGATGCACCGTCATCCCAAAATATCATCTTAACGATGAGAGAAAGGAGAGCACTCTAATGCAGATTAACTTCTTATAATTTTCATTTATTGCAGACTGCTATACACAACATGTTTTACACTTGAGAAAGGGCCCTGAAGGCCTGAAACATGTTGTGTATAGCAGTCTGCAATAAATGAAAATTATAAGCAGTTAATCTGCATTAGAGTGCTCTCCTTTCTCTCATCGTTAAGCTGAGGTTTTGTTACTTGGCATGGTAGACCAATTAGCAAACAATGCAAATAATTACCTACAATCAAATGCCCTCTTGTTTTTTCGTGATGTTCCAGTATTCCTGTGATAACACTTATATACAACATGGTCTCCCACTAAAGTTAGGCCAGACATTTTCCATGTCTTCCTATATAAGCATATCTAAAGAAACAATTATGTAGATTCCATTGTAATTAGACATTTTGCATAAGGCTGATATTCTACATGGGAAGGCTCTTAGTTATACAGATTAGTCCAGTGTAATAGACATATACTGACCTATGTTATAGTTCACAGAACAATACATCCTTGAGTACAGACTGACACCTTACCATGCTGACACCCCCTGTGTTGTACAGATTAACAGAAAATTAAACTGTTCTAAAGTAGTTCAAATGTATTGTACTGTTGCCATGCACTGGAAAAATCATTTGTTTGATGGCATTCTGTAGAGTGTGTCTATTATCTGCTATATGACCTATATAACCTTTATATGGTTGGTTATACAACATTTAGTTGTATAAATTAACGTTATGTTTCTGAAGCAAACAAACCAGTTTCGCCAGTGCAAAGCAACACAATATTATATTTTCATTATTGTAAAGCACTTTCATTTGTTGGTGTTACTATTCCTTAAAGGATAAACGGAACCTATGATTTGGACCTACGGCTAATTTAGAGGGATGACAGGAGTCTGGTGTTCTGTGGAACCAAATCCAAACTCACAAAGTTGTGTAAGTTTAGTGCAGCATACAGTGTAAGACAACACATTTTTGTTCAGAAAATGTACAATTTTGATGAACCCCCACCAATCAAATTAAAGACCACATATGGGTTTGCAGTGGAGCAAATCTGGAATAAAATATTTGGTATTAAGCCTAATCGAAATAGTATGTATTCAGATTTTCACAAATTCAGACACACAAATATGTCCTACCGACTTTGTACAATAACATGCAGATAGCTGCTCAATAAAACTCTGCCCCTCGTATTTTTACAGTGCAATCCAGTTTCTAAACTTCTACCTTTTTTTTAAACTTCAGCCATCCCTAAAAATAATGAGCTTTCTATTTTTTCTTCCAGAAACAAAATTTGCATTTGGAGGAGTGAAAATTCCCTCCACCCAGCACTAAATCATTTCAATAATGCAAGCTAGAAAAACAACTAATTCAGTCATTATATTGGGTACACAGAACTGTCCTCCTCTCTCTGGCAGTATATGAAAGGAAAGCTTGACAAGCAGGATTCTAATTTAACATTCAACACATTCCAGAATTATGCCTTTCCAGAAAGGAGGGCTTGTAACTCAATGTAATGCAATGCATTATGGACTCTACATAAGAAAAGTTGATTATTATTATTATTTATTTATGTAGCACTGACACCTTTACACATAGTTTTACAAAGATTGTTCATTCACATCACTCTCTGTTCCTTAGAGCTTACAGTCAAAGTTTCAGATCACTTCACAAAACATACTAAAGTCAATTTGATTAAGGAGCCTGCATATAAGACTTGTAGTTATGGAGTGACCCCAAAACTTCCAATGACCAATTTTCTATGCCAAATATAGCGCTGACACATGTATATAGTGATACATAAATATTGGTCATCATCACACTAGTCCCTGCACCAGTGCAGCTTAAAGAGGTGGTCCACCTTCACGTTAACTTTTTGTTTGTTATAGAATGGCCTATTCTTACCAAGTTTTCAAATGATCTTTATTTTTTTATAATATTAGAATTATTTGCCTTCATCTTTCTGATTCATTCCAGGGGGCCAAAAACAAACTGGACTCGAATTGGGACAAAAATGCCATGATGTTCTTAGGATTTTCCTTGCAAGTGGTTTCACGCTGAACATTATCTGCAAAGTAAATGAACAATTACACTATGTTGATTTTAACAACGTGCCAAATACCTTACTTGTAAATATTGATTAATATACAGGAACAACATGAGCTGGGCTGGCACAAACAAAACTAAAACCGAAGAATGATTTCCATAATTAGGTTAATACATTTTAACCTTTTAACAAGTTATATCACAATGTGCTAGAAGTATTTTATGTATTTGTAAAATTCCTCTAACCTTGTCATAATAATAGTTATCTAATGACATCCATTCCTTTAGGTAAGTATGTAGTGGGATGCTGCCAGATTCGTTTTTTTTTGCCTATCCAATTATCACATTTATGAAAGTGAAGACTTCATTGTTGAAATCTGATCTGCTGGAAATATCATGATTCCATGTACTCAGTATAACATTCTCATATAAAGAGGTATGATTATTGAAATTGCAAAATGAATGTACATGCTGACTTGTCTAAAGTTGTGTACTTCATAAGAATACCTATTAAGTGGTAAAGATATTCCTTAAATGTATACTTTATAAACATACTTATTAATATATGCTGCAAAGCATGTGGACATCAAGTGCAAGCATAACCTGTAAAAAAAAACATTAAAATTCCTTCAGCAGAAACATGTTATTTGGAACCACACAACACCAAAGCCATTGACGAAAACATTTTTATAAAACAACTAGCATATGCCATTTAGCATATTGTAAGAAATTATAATTTTGTACAGCATCTGCCAAGCCTCCAATTACTCAACTGTGTTCCAATGTGCTACAGGGAGTCATTATCACGTAAGCCCAGTGAGCACAATAATGAATTGATTCTAGAGTGGATGGTAGACAGATAGAAAGAGTTCTTGATTAAATCTCTTTACAGCCTTTGAATCTTTAAGGACCCATGGAGATCCTTTATTGAACTTTCGGATCACTAGACTTTTTTTTAAAGACACTGTTGATGTTTAATTCTTTTAGGTCTGACTAATAAATTGTTTTACAAATATATCAAGCTATAAACTATATTTATGGCCTTTATATCACACAATAAATATTAGTACAACCTAAAACAATACTCGATTTTCTAAGCAAATAGAAAAGGGGGAAAATAAGAATAATGGGTGATTTTAATTACCCAGATATTGACTGGAGCAACCGTACTGCAAGATCAGTTAATGGGAACAGGTTTATAAACTTGTTGCATGACAATTTTAAGGTACAAGTTGTTGAGGAGCCAACCAGAAAAAAATTACTTGATCTAGTGATCTCTAATGACCCAGAATGTATAGCAAATGTACAAGTAATTGAACCCCTTAGTAATAGTGACCATAATGTGATCTCCTTTAATGTCTTGTGCAAAAAACAAGTATACAGTGGGACAACAAAAACCTTGAATTTCAGAAAAGCTAATTTTAGTGCCTCGAGGGCAATCCTTCAGAGCATAGATTGAGGCATTATGTTTTCAGCTAAAAACAAAGAACAGAAATGGTTGTCATTTAAAATGATATTAAATTGTTACTGTTCTCAATTTATTCCCTTAACAAGTAAATGTAGAAGCACCAAGAAGCATCCTATGTGGCTTAATATAGAAGGAAAGAAGTTAATAGTAAAGCAGAGAAAAGCATTTAAAAATTACAAGTCTGTGGGGACAGAAGCTGCATTTAATGAATAGTAACACTATAATAAATGTTGTAAAACCACAATACAGAAGGCAAAGTTAGGAAATGAGGAGCGAATTGCGCCAGAGGCTAAGAAAGTTTTTAAGTATATTAATAAGATGTGGGTTGAGAGTGGTGTGCCTTTGACTAATGGAACAAGTATGGTACAGAAAAGGCAAATGTGCTAAATAGGTTTTTCTTCAATGTATACAATAGAGGAGTCAGGGTTTCCAGGCTCACTTCATAGCTGCACTGTTGGCTCAGCTCAATCTAGTCAGTAGCTGAAACAGGATATGGTTTGTGAAGCTTTAAAAAAAATAATGGCCAAATGACATACACCCCCCGGGTTCTAAGAGAGCTTAGTTCAGTTTTAGACCAGCCCCTATTTCTGATATTCTCAGATTCTCTTTCATCTGGTATGGTAACTATGGATTGGAGGAAAACTGATGTCATTCCAATATTTAAAAAGGAATTACAATCTCAGCCTGGCAATTATAGGCCAATAAATTTGACATCTGTGGTGGGCAAATTATTTGAAGGCTTGTTAAGGGATCACTTTTAAAATATTGACCTAGTGAATGGTATTGCGAACAGTAATCAGCATGGCTTTATGAAGAATAGGTTGTCAGACAATTTGATTGCTTTTTACGATGAGGTAAGTAAGTTTCTGGAAAGCGGGGGGAGCAGCAGATGTGATCTATTTGGATTTTGAGAAGCTAAAACTTTAGGCTGGTGCAATACGTTAAGTACATAAAATATGGCATTTTTAGCCATATTAATTTTTAGGATTTAGTCCTCCTTTAATGAAGGAAACTGGCTACAGGTTCGGGTACAGAGGGTGGTTGTTAATGGTACATTCTCTGTAAATATATACAGGGTACAGAGAAGGGCAACTAAGCTGGTAAAAGGTATGGAAAACCTTAGCTATGAAGAAAGACTGGCCAAGTTGGGGTTGTTCACGATGTAGAAGAGGCGCTTAAGGGGTGATATGATAACTATGTATAAATATATAAGTGGATCATATAATAATCTCTCTAATGCTTTATTTACCAGTAGATTTTTTCCAGTTGAAACAAGGTCACCCATTCTGATTAGTAGAAAGGAGGTTCCATCTAAATATTCAGAAGGGTTTTTTTTTACAGTGAGAGCTGTGAAGATGTGGAATTCTCTCTCTGAATCAGTTGTACAGGCTAATACATTAGATAGCTTTAAGAAGGGGGTGGGTGGCTTTTTAGTAAATGAGGGAATACAGGGTTGCCATCTTGGAGTCAGGAAAGAATTTCCCCCCTCTGAGGTAAATTGGAGAGGCTTTAAATGGGGTTGATTGCCTTCCTCTAAATCGAATATTTAATTACCTGCAGTAAACTGTGCTCAGGTCAGGGGCACTGATATAATCCAAGTAAAAGACTGAATAACATCAGTAATGCTTTGGGAGTAACATCTCACAGTTAACATATACAAGAATGGGATCTGTTATCCAGAGAGCTTTTATTTGAATCTCCATTCTTCATACCTTATGTCTGCAAAAATCATTTAAACATTACCTAAAAGGGTTTTTTCCCCACCAATAAAGATTAATTATATCTTAGTTGGGATCAAGTACAAGGTACTGTTTTGCTACTACAGAGAAAAAGGAAATATATTTTAATAGTTTTAATTGTTTGATTAAAATGGAATATATGAGGTCTTCTCATAATTCGGAGGTTTCTGGGTAACAGGTTGCTGGATAATGAATCCCGTACCTGTACCTCACTTTTTGGGTTGACAAAGTAAAAAATAGCTACCCTATAGATCATAAAATGATGTGGAATATTGTTTTATGTTAATTATATAATTCTTTATAAACCCTCAAAAACAAAGCTGTAGTAGAAATGCCATGGCAAAAAATCATGAGTAGACTTAAGCTGACTAATTAAGACAGGAAAAAGCCTTATCCAACTTAAAAGAGATATAAACTCTAAAAATATATATGGCTAGAAATGCCACACTTTATATACTGAAATTATTACACCAACCTACAGGTTCAGTTTTTCTTTGGTAGTAATGAGCTATACCTTCAAAGGTATGCACTGGAGCTCCCCATTTTGGATTTCATTAGAAGTATCAGTGACATGCACATGCTCAGTGAGCTATGGGCAGCGGTTGAGAAGCTAAGCTTAGGTATTGTCACAAATCATCAAATGGAAAATGAAGTTTGCCTGTGATGTAAGCTGATGCTACAGGACTGATTATTAAACTATTAAACTCAGAGCTATTATGTACTATTTATCTGAATTATTTACTAATGAGCCTTTTACCATGACATATATATTCTATATATGCCGTTATTATTGTTATATTGTTATAATGTGAGTCATTCCCTAAGCTCGGGTAAGTGATATCAGCACAGAGGATGTGCAGTGAATCAGCAGAAAAGAAGACGGGGAGCTACTGGGGCATCTTGGGCCCCAGCTCAAGGGCTTGCACAACTTCTTTGGTTAAGCTTTAGTTCTCTTTTAACAAGAAAGTGCTGAAGTACAGAAAAGGGGTTTTAATTCTCATGTCAGTTGTTTGTGACCCACACATTAGTAAAGACATTAAAACGTATATTGCAAGCCATAAAGAGAATATATGGATTAGACATCATTCTTTTATTACTGTAGGTGTCTATAATATTTACAGGATTTATTCTAAACCAGTATTCCATGTGAATAATTTGAAACAATTATGGCAGTCACCCACTCCTAGTATGGGTTCGTGTATGCCAATAAATCAGTCACTGCAGTGGTTATTGGACAGATAAGCTATAGGTACTAATCACAACTAAACTGGAGAGCTTACAATTTATTCTAAAGTGTCATTTCAATCAAAGGCATTGGAAAGCATTTTGGAAACAAAGAGGTTAATTCTTCATTTTTTTTTAATTTTTTTAGAGTATGCAATAAAATCCTTCACAAGCCATTAATATTTCAATTTGTAAAGGCTTAAGGATTAATAAAACCTCCATTTGTTACTCAGTGAATAAAAGTATTTATTTTTGTTACAGAGCAGAGTTAAACGCTCGTTTGAACAGATTCTACAAAAATGGCAGTGAGTTTCCCAAAGGATTTCATCTCTTCTCCATTTCAGTAGTGTTTTGCCTAAAGGCTTTGTCCCTCCAAGTTTTTGGCCATTGGCAAGAAAAAATAAAAAAAGAATGAGAGAGAAAAAAGAATGAGGAAACATTTTCTCAGTGGGTCCCTGGAAAGCAGACATCTATTATCTAATTTCTCTTTGCTTAACTTCTGTTAAATACATGTTTTCTTCCACAAAAAGTTATTGCATTTATTTCTAATATTCATATACCTGCCAGAACTATTTATGAAACATTACAGTTGTTTAGAAAGTAAAATAAGGACAATAATGATTCCTAAATCACAGGGTCACATGACAAGCAGTCCATTAACTTTTATTTGCACAATGATGTTTCTTATGTTTTCTGTTAATCCCGATTACAATGATATTCCACCGATTGCAATACTAAAGCGATCCCTGCCTGTAAATATATTATTGATGTTCTATATCTTTATCTTGCTTTAAAGATATTAACAAGGGAGGAGGGATTTAATAACATGGTGAACTTATTTTTAAGGTCATTAGGGATGTTGTGTGATGTTAAAGATCATTAAACTAAAACAGATGGAGTTGTCTTTTTTTGTTATTCTGGTTCTCACAGAACATAACATTCACTCCATTGAGATGAAGAATGTGAATCTGTATGCCAGAAGTCAAACAAATTAAATTTCATAAATTCAGTGTTTGTAATTTTTTTATAAGATATGATGTAATCAGTGAATGTGTAATTTATTGTGTGATTTTATTCTGCTATTGTGAGATGTTTTCACACATGAACATTTTCACCCCTTTCTCTTCTTTGGACACACACTAAAGAGAGAATTTTCAACCTTCTCTAAATCAATTTGAATCTATCTATCTATCTATCTATCTATCTATCTATCTATCTATCTACTGTATATATCTATCATCTATCTATCTATTAATCTTTTGAATCTATCTATTAATCTATTGAATATATCTATCTATCTATCTATCTATCTATCATCTATCTATCTATCTATCATCTATCTATCTATCTATCTATCTATCTATCTATCTATCATCTATCTATCTATTAATCTATTGAATCTATCTATCTATCTATCAATATCTATCTATCTATCAATATCTATCTATCTATCTATCTATCTATCAATATCTATCTATCTATCTATCTATCTATCTATCTATCTATCTATCTATCTATCTATCTATCTATCTATCTATCTATCTATCTACTGTATATATCTATCATCTATCTATCTATCTATCTATCTATCTATCTATCTATCTATCTATCTATCTATCTATCTATCTATCTATCTATCTATCAATCTATTGAATCTATCTATCAATATCTATCTATCTATCTATCTATCTATCTATCTATCTATCTATCTATCTATCTACCTGTCTATTAATCTCTATCTATCTATCTATCTATCTATCTATCTATCTATCTATCTATCTATCTATCTACTGTATATATCTATCATCTATCTATATATTAATCTATTGAATCTATCTATCTATCTATCTATCTATCTATCTATCAATCTATTGAATCTATCTATCAATATCTATCTATCTATCTATCTATCTATCTATCTATCTATCTATCTATCTATCTATCTATCTATCTATCTATCTATCTATCTATCTATCTACCTGTCTATTAATCTCTATCTATCTATCTATCTATCTATCTATCTATCTATCTATCTATCTATCTATCTATCTATCTAAAATATAAATATATATATATGCACATAGTTCCAGGAGCTCAAGCTTGCAGTTTATTCTTATTTATTTTTCATTAACATTATTTTTATTTATTTTTTTCAAAGTAATTTTTTCTTTTTGAATCCAGTTTTTTTATTTTTGGTTCTTGCCTTTGATGGTTAAAGAAAACACTCTTCAGCTTTGGTGTGGGACACCAAAAGGTTTTAACACAGTTTTTTTCTCATCTTGCTCATGAAACAAAAGGATTTTTCTGTGTTATGTGTTAAGTCACAACATAAATCTCATTGTTCTATTCATTTTCATTTTTTTGTTGGAAGAACTTGGAAAACAAAATAGCCTGCCGAAATTATCTCATCTTAATTTTCAAGATTCTGTAGTTAACACCCGCTAGGAGTGTATTTATAAGGTATGTATTCCTTTTACCTTTAAATAATAGTACACCGCATAGAATTCTGCTTGAATATAAAGCTGTAAAATGATTTTTATGTGCATCGGTAGACCAATGTAAAATAGTGGCATACAGATAGGAGTTAGTTTAAAAAGAAGTTGTGTTTAAAATGGATATGAGTATCACTATTTTTGCAATGTTTTCAACACCAGTTTTAATGCTACAATTTTTTGGTGTTATAAATACACTGGATAAATCTTCTGTAGAAGTGTTTTCAGAATGTTTAAAGTAATATATCATTACACAGTGTGGTATCTGCTTTGCTACAAAAAGGATTCAAACAATTGGGAATAATAAGAAAATCTGCATCATACAGAAAATGTGCATGTAAATGTGCAATGTAAAAATCCAGATGAATAAGATTCCAAGGCAGGTGTCATAAATAAGTGCTACATATACCGCCAAGTATCCATCTATTCTGTTTAAAGTGCTAATATACAGCATAAAGCCCTTTCATTATTAACAGCTGGTGCCCCCAGCTGTTATCGTTGGCAATGGAAAGTTAACAATAGTAAAATAAATTCTAATGCTTATCAACAAGCCATCCTGCATATGTACTTTTGTTTTCCTTTAACTTTTCTGAAACTTCAGTAAGACATTTTGAGCAATCAGATCCTGCTCAGCTCACCAACAATAGGTCATCAAGTGCAGCTCAAGTGTCCCACAAACATAATTTCTGAGCTGTAATTGATCATTTCATATTAAAGTGTGCGATCCTCGCTGCAATTAGACCATCAACATTGCTAGATTGTGCCTCCAATTGTATCATTATCACTGGCTATATCAATATGACTGCCAAACAGATGTGCAAAATGTGTATTCATGTTTGAATTACACTGTGAATCATGGGTATGTCACCATTTTTAAATTAATAACCGTGTCATGTAAATCCACTGTAATATTGTTTAATGTCACAAAACTCTAAAAATAACAATTGTTACAAAGCTCTCAAAATAACACCAAAATAGACCAGCTTAAAGAACCCAAGAAAGTACAGGATCAAAGGCACAATAATGTTGATGTTGTCACACGGAAGAACTTTCCCACAGTAAATTTTTCAAAAGACTTTCTAAACAGTATGTGATAGAAGCCTTAGACCACATTCACATGAGACATTTTTACATTAACCTATTAATGTCTGGGGCCAGAAACAGATTGAGAGCCCTGTAACAATGATTATAATTTAGAGTTTATATTATGTATCATGCATTCTGATATGCCATTTCTCGTTCCTATATCTTGTTCAATTTCTTCCTATTACTTGTTCCAGTCTCTGAATTTCCTCCTATTACTTGTTCCAGTGTCTGGATTTCTTCCTATTACTTGTTCCAGTCTCTCGATTTCTTCCTATTACTTGTTCCAGTCTCTGGATTTCTTGTCCCGGATCCAGATCCTGACTCCCAACCCTGATTCTAAGTACCTAAGTAGATCCTGTATTGTTATCCTTGTCCGTGGTGTGTGCATATCCTTGTCCTCTGTTTCTAGGTTAACGCAAATCTGTCTTGGCTCCTATTATGTACCTGTATTTGGGATTGCCCCATGCTACTTGCCTGTTAACCCCCAGCCTCACCTTTAACTAGTTTGTCACCCTTGCCTACCCTTTTGGAGCTGAGGCTCCCAGGACATCTCTAGGTTTGGGGGGCTGAACCATGACAGAATCCTTTCACTGCTAACATGCTTGGTTTGACTAAGCTCCAACAATGGCCAATGTCAAAAATTTAAAAGCAAAGGAGACTGAAATATCTGAATCATTCACTGAAAACAATCTAATGACACTCACCTGTGTGGTTTCAAGTTGGCAGCAACACTAGTTCAATCCTACTCACTTGTTTGGCCTTAAACTGTCCTTGATTTGAACCTAACTAGGTATCAGCTGATATCTATTTTCCTCTTTTCATCTTCCTCTTCATGTATGTAGGCTTCTAAAGTTTTTTCTTAGCTGAATCAAGGTAGCCTTCTTAAAAAAAATCAGTGACAGATATTCTGGGACTACAGTTAACAAACTCAGATTACTTTTAATTTTCCTTTTGCACCCAAGAGCTTCTCTCTGAAGCACAATCAATGAGCTGTACACATCTCATTTATCAATTGTTCCCCTGCCTTGACTGCATAATAAACTCCAGTGAATCATGGGTATGTCACCATTTTTATTGATATTTTCCCCATTTGTGCAGAACGTACTGAAGCTACTTGTCTGTTTTTTTATGAAATAAGGCAGGAGAATGACTATTGTTGTTTTAACCCCCTACAAATCTTCTGTATTGAGAAGCAAATGTCTTGTGACTTTTTGGCTTTAAGCTTCTCTTTTGTGATCTGCATTCTATCAAGTTCCCTTTATATCAAACCTTGAGAGCCATAGAGATGAAAAAAGCTGGAACCATATGCACTATGTGCATTTAATGTGAATACTTACCATTAAAGCCTTCTACTTTTGCTATATTTTACAAATTTGTAAATCAAATACAGCAAAACAGCTTTTACTCCTTAATGTCACCCTCTTGGACGAGGGTGACCTACACTTAACCTTAAACTAAATTTACCTAGAAATGAATGAATTAATGCACTGTAGATGCTGTTAATATAAACATTTCTATATCTGTGGTTTTTATGGTATTTGCTTTTCATTTTGATTTTCTCTAACCTGATCTTTAAAGTAGTTCCTTTAAGCTAATGTTTAATATGTTATTTACTGGCCTATCCTTAGCAACTTTTCATCTGATCTCATTTTTTTTTTTCAAATTGTTTTTATTTGGATTTTTTTCCCCAAGACAGCAGTGTTACAGGTATATTTTCAATAAGGCTTTTTGGTTTATATCTGATCTTCATTTTTTATTTTTTATAGTTTCTAACTTTTGCCTTCATCTTCTGCCTCTTCCCAGTTCTCATATAAGGGTAATTGACACTTAGACCCTAGCAACCAGATAGCTTCTGATTTTGAAACTAGAGAGCTGATAAAAAAAAATTAAAATACCACGGAAAATAAAAAATGAAGACCAATTGCAAATTGTCTACATCATAGGCGAACTATACCTTTAAGGCAATGAAAATTTTATGCAAAACCCTTGCTAATCTATGTGGGGCATTTTTACACCTATGAATATGCCTTAGAATTGCTTCTTTAGGGTTTACCATGGCACTGATGCCATGGTTAACCCTAAATGAACAGGAACTAACTCATATCAAGTAGCAGACATTTTGAACACTTGGGGGTAATTTATCAAAGTCCAAATTTATCTCAGTATTTTCGGAAAAAACTCAGACCAAATCCGCATGGGTTTTTCAGCCTTATTTATTAAAACACTTTCCTGAAAATTTTGTTTGCTGGTGGGAAAAAAGAGAAAAAAATCATAAAAAATACGAATAATACAATTTTGACTGAAAACCCCAAAATCATCGGATTATTGCACGAAACCCAGCGCAGATAAAAAAAAAATTGGGACTTGTCCTATTGACTTATATGCAACCTCGGGAGGTCTGAGATGCCAGATTTTCAGATTCAGACTTTTTCAATCCTCGGGGTTTAATAAATAAAAAAAAAATGTTACTAAAAATTTGGATTTTATCAGATTTTGACATTCGGAATTTAGTAAATAACCCCCTTGCTATTACATTGCTCTGAAGTCAATGACACCAACAAGCATGAGCATGAAACATTGAAAGTATTAATAATATGTGATTTTCATGGCTTTCTTTTGACGCGAGAAACTTTTCGGATGAACATCCTTCGCGGGCAAATTTTCGTGGGAGTTTCATGAATTTATTTGCCGGCGGCTAAACGTGGAAATTCGGCGTAAATTTGCTCCAGGCAAATTTATTCGCCCATCACTAAGTATTAACACAAACAATCACAGCAGCACTAAATCTCAAAGTAAAAAAATCTGCCTTTTTCCCTAAAAACATGTGGATTTGGATCTGATGTTCCACATGTGTTTAGTGTAAGGACTCGCCTTCGCGTTCCTTCCGGCACAGGCGCAGGCGCGCTCATCGGGGAACCGATGCGCGTCGGCGCGCGGTGTTGGACGCCGGCGACGGTCGCCGGCGCGATGGCGACGGCGACGGTCGCGGACGCATGGGCGCCGGCGACGGACGCCAATGACGGACGCACTGACGTCAGCTGTGCGACGCCAGCGTGATGACGCTAGTTTGGCGCCAAATAGCTCTATTTAATCTCAATCTGTACTCTGACTCCTTGCCTGGTTATTAGGTTATTTGACTGAACCCCTAGCATTGTTTACTATTTGATCTTCTGTGTTTGACCTCAGCCTGTTTCCGGATTGTCTTATTGCCGCCTGACCTGACCTTCTTGCCTGACTACGATTACGATACTTCGCTGCCTGCCCACGACTTCGGCCTGTTTGACTTCGCTTCTGCCTGAACCCTCTGTACTTCGCCTGGTCAGTCTCATTGGCTACTCGCCACTTTACTTCTCCCTGTTCCACTCCAGGTGGGTTAGTGTTGTGCGAGGCGCTTGTGGGTTCGCATTCTGCTAATCCTGCTCCTTCTTCGTTGGATCAGACGGTAAGCCTGACATTTAGATGCACACTTTTGGGGGTCAATAAAAAATTTTAAAGAAAAAATAAATTGTGTAGCGTTACACATACATTCTGTATCTCCCTCTATGCATCCAATATGCATTGTATTTCACAGAAAGGCACAATGTTCTACATAGGCATGGTTTAACAGTGCCACACAGTGAATGAGCTATTGAGTGAATGTACAAGATACAGTATGTATGTGGTTCTATGGGAATGAATGGGCTTTCCTGATGCAGTGATGCTTGTGACTAGATAGGAACAAACAAATATTAAGTAGGCCATGTTATCTACCATTACCATCATCACAGACTTTGTTAAGCTACATGCAGACAGCTAAAATCTGGGGTTAGTAATAGGGGTTGATGCACTTATTTTTATGGCTGAAGCACAATGTAAAACACATGCATAGCGCTATGTAGTGTTTGTACCACTATTGTAAACATGTAGGAAAAGTACAATTTATAACAGCAGGAGAAAATCCCTGGAGTGTCATATTGCGGTCCCAGCATCAGGCATCATCTACTTTTAATTTAGAGGCTATTGCTTAATTGCACTTCTAAATCTAATTTGAATTTTATCTCTTGGCTCCTTGCTATGTGTTACCTTGACACACACAGTTAACTAAGCAGTGGCAAAATGTTCCTGGCAACCTTTTTGATATGTTGGCACTTTTTTTCTGAATTCATCCAATTCAGTCTAAATTTGCATAATGAAACATTCAACATGACACTGGTATATGAAATATGTGTCACATATTGCTGTGAGGACGTCTATTTGGGTTGTGTTATCAACTATATGCAGAAACCTTTTCTGTATTCCATTTTTTTCCAATGTCTTATTTATTTTAATGAATCCTTATATAAAATTGGCACAAGCCCCATCCTATTTTGCTCTAGCAGATTTATATGTTATTACATTAAATTCCCTTCTTTTGCACCTATTAGAGCCTGTTTCAGCATGTTTCTGCAAACACCTGTTATTGCTAATGAAGATATTTTACTGCAAGAGCAGAGAAATACATCAGAAGGTTAAATTGAAACTCATTTGTTAAATGTGGATGGTTGGATGTACCACCGAAAGTCTAGACTAAGCTTTATTCACAGTATCTGCGAATATATTGAGTACTCTTGATCCCATTTGATACATGGACTAAGGAAAAAATTGCAGTATATAACCTTAACTATTAGAACTAAAATGGTTTACAAACAAAGGCATATGAAATGTTATACAGAAGTATCATTTTGAATATTTTCTAAACAATTAACAGTGTAAAAATTATAAAAAAAATAATGTATTTCCTTAATTGTGTTTAGTGGCCGAGAGTTAATTATATAGTAATCGTAGTTTACTGTATATGTTTTCTGTCTCTTTCTCATTCTCTCTATATCCCTCACACATGCTATAAGGTTTGCCACAATGCAGGGCTTTTCTCTACCAATAGCAGCATATGGCACTTTGTATGATGTCAGACCAATAACCACAAACTCTACATGGGCTCCCAAATGGCTCACCCAGAATATGTTATTGATCCTAACTGGTTTTTAATGTACTATGAAGGCTGCTGAGAAGGCAGAACAGCTGGCATTAGGTTACACAATCCATGCCCCCTGAACTAAAAAACCTTGAGCACAGCTTGTACAGTATAAAAATGCTTTCCCCAGATTCAGACCCTGAAAGCATCTTCTACACAAGTTTATTGCAGTTAAATTGATATGTTCTTCCTTTATTGTTTATCTTTAGCAAGGCATGGGAATTTATCTGCTACAAAACTTGCTAAGCGATTCCACTTTCAATTACAGTCACCAAGGGAGTTTTAGTAAAATAAGTGCTTTACATTTCAGGACTGGGTGGAGAGGGGTAATGGCAGATGCCAATTTTGTCTGGCTATAAACAGGGCCTGCAATTAGTATGAGCTAAATAACGCTTATAGGGTTTCTTAGAGATAAATGTAGGGCTAAGCTGGAAACTTCTAAACAGAGAGACAAAAAAGGGTCTTATGTATACCATTAACTTCTAAAAATAGTGTTTCATTTGATGCTAAAATAAATTGTGTTAATGGTTAATCTAGCTTGCTGATGTTATGTGATCTGATGTTATGCCAAGAGACTGTAAGGAGGACTTAGCACTAAAGACTGCACACATAGAGGCCCATTTACCAACATTCTCATTTTAGTGGTTTCAGAGATTCAAAAAACCACATATAAATACATTTTTCCCTAAGGGTGGTTGCAAACAGGGAGATTAGCCACCCAGCGACAAATCTTCTCTACTGTGGGTGACTAATCTCCCCAAATGCCTTTCCGCTGGCAAGAATATGAATCACCAATGGGATGGCATATGGATTTCCGAAGTCGCCAGAAGTTGCCACAAGAGGAAACTTTGTGTGACTTCGGAAATTCTAAACGATTCATATGCCATCCTGCCGGCGATTCAGATTCTTGCAGAAGGGAAGGCATTTTGGGGAGATTAGTTGCCTGCAGTAGAGAACATTTGTCCCTGGGCGACTAATCTCCTTGCGTGCCACCACCTTGAAACCACAAATGCCATGTCATTTATTAAAATATCTGAATATAAAAAGGCACAAAACTAAAAAAATACTAAAACCTCAAAAAAATTGAGATGAGTTGGAAATTACTAAATTAAAAACCTCTAAAAATCTGATTAACAATGATCCAATAGCAGCAGGGCAGCTCTCATTGACTATAGGACCTTGACAGCTTTTACTTTTAAATTTTTTTTGTATTAGAGATTTTTATGGTTTTTACACCTAATTAATATCAAGTTTTTACATTTTTGAGTGTTAGTAAATAGGCCCCATAATCTTACAATGAATCATGTAGAAAAAGGCATTTGCTACTCACATATACAGCATAAAAATGCAATTTCAAAATGAAAATAAGGTCACTGGTATATGACCGCCAATAGCTGCCAAGAGTAGAAAAGATCAACATAGTTCATGGCTAAGGAATGGACTGTAAAAAGCCTGGGTTTCACCAACTTTTTACTTTCATGTTGCTTTAGTCAAATGCCACTTACAGCTACTGAATGTCAGACAGCAAACCTGGACAGTAATGTTAAAGCTTTCACAACTGACTTTTCAAGCCAATTTTATTTTAATTTCCCCAATATCTGCAATGTTAAAACCATTAAGAACAAGAGACTGTGCCCGATTGCCTGGTACATTTACCCAGGTATTGAAAAGGTATTGAATTTCACATTTTATTTAGAAATAACCATAGAGGCTGATCATAATGGCCCAGTGGATACAAGCTCGGTAACAGACTTCTGAAGTGAAAGACTTTCAGCATGTTTATAGACAGTTTGCAGATAAGGTCTAAAATCTCACACAAGCTTAATAAAAGTGGACAGTTAATATTTGACATTTTTGAAACACAAGAAAGATTAACCAGTGAAAAGCATTTACTATATTGACATATTGACATGAAGAACAAATATGTGATCTCTGTCATATAATACAGTATATCCATACTACACGTCCACTTCTTAATAATGACATCTTTTAAATTCTGTCCTTCAAAGCTGTTGCATCTGCTGCAACAAATAAGTATTAAATAAGCATGTATATGATATACACTATCCTGTATAGTAAACTAAGCATATACTGTATGCAAGCATACCTGTGCATTGTGTACATAGATATCTGAATGAACTTACCTACTTGGGTTTTAATGTAAGACAAAAATGCACAAACATTACCTACATATATTCTATAGCAGCAACCTAACTTAGTAATTTATAAACAGATTTTCATTTTTTAAGGGGCCGATTCACTAACTTCGAGTGAAGGATTCGAAGGTAAAAAACTTAGAATTTCGAAGGTTTTTTTGGGCTACTTTGACCATCGAATGGGCTACTTCGACCTTCGACTACGACTTCGAAGGATTCGTAGTAAAAATCGTTCGACTATTCGACCATTCGATAGTCAAAGTACTGTCTCTTTAAAAAAAACTTCGACCCCCTAGTTCGCCATCTTAAAGCTACCGAAGTCAATGTTAGCCTATTAGGCTTGCCTAACTTTTTTTGATCGAAGGATATTCCTTCGATCGTTGGATTAAAATCCTTCGAATCGTTCGATTCGAAGAATTTTATCGTTCGATTGAAGGAATTATCCTTCAATCGTTCGATCGAACTATCTGCGCTAAATCCTTCGACTTCGATATTCGAAGTCGAAGGATTTTAATTCCTAGTCGAATATCGAGGGTTAATCAAACCTCGATATTTGACCCTTAGTGAATCGGCCCCTAAGTGTAATTTTTTTAAGTATACAATTTTCACGATTATATTATCTTTCAGCATTATTTTTTATTAAAGTCTTGGGACAACCATGTGCTTTGATATGAAAAGAGACTGGGATTGTGTTTTAGTAATTTATACAGGAGAGTATAACAACAGGATATCTTAAAATGCGTTGTGCATGACAAATCTGTGTAGCTGTTGTTGTTTGCAATCCTTCATTAAGATGCAATACAACCCCTTTCACACAAAAGAAACCACAAATAAAAGACATTTTCCACATGCCTCCCAACTAGCAGCAAAGCTTTGAAGATCCAATGAGGGCCTCCTCAAATATCTCTTTCTTAAGAGCTGCAATTGTCTTTACATCTCTTCAGAAGGCACATTGCCTACCTGTAATTGCCCAAAAATCATTCTGTGACTGTCCAGTCCTGTGCACCTTCTCTATTACTGGTAATAGTGTTTAATGCTTTGTTCAGAAAATAGAAAGTGGTAAAGAGGCGCTCACATAAAGATGAGCACAAAGAAAAATGTCTGTTTGAAGTCTTGGCTGCCAAAATATCACCAGGGTTCTCTAGCACTGTTGATTTTTCTGTGGTGTGTTACCTACTAGTGACGGGAGAATCTGTCCCATTTTACTTCACCAAATAATATGAAAAATTCGCAAAAAGGGTCGAAAATTCGCAAAACACATTGAAGTCAATGGGTGTCAAAATAATTTTGACATACGACAATGTTTATACAACGATTATTTTGTCTAAATGCATTAAAGTCGATGGGCATCCAAATAATTTTGACGCACGACAATCTTACTTGTCTTGGTTGATTTTTCACCAGCCAATGTTCAACGCATTTTCCAAAAAATATTTGCGGCGGCAAATGCTAAAATTTTCCATGAATCCGTGTCTGCCATATTTATTCACCCATCACTATTACCCACCTATCTCCATGAACAGTGGTCCCCAAAAATAGAATTAAATCTGACAGTTAATTCTGGCTGCTGATCAGCAGATCACAGCAGCAGAATGATTCCCAGAAATGTGTAATAATCATTCTGATGGCAGTTCCAATGCTTGAAAAACAAAAAATTTAACTCTAGCATCTATGTTTTTTGCTTCATTTACAAAAAACGCACATAAATTAAATGTTTCATCTGCATGTTGTAGCAAATTAACAAGATAAGAACAATCTGATAAAAAAAAACATATATCTTTTAGAAATCAACAAAGAAAATAAATGATTTTTGGATTGTTCTGCCTTTCAGCAGATTCTTTATTGCCCTTCGCTACCAAAAAAACTGAAGCAAGTTGCTGAGAATCAATAATAACAAAAGTAGAAATACTTTGAAGTTAGAAACATGAGCAAGTTGAACCAAAGCTTCAAAACCTAAATGGAAGAGAAAAAAAAAATAATTTTATTGATAATGCCAATACTCCTGACAGTGAGGATTAATCCCTAACTTCTGAAAAGGCTCAATGCATAATAACAAGGTTAGAAATCAAGCACTGAAGCTTAATAAATGAAAGGGCAGACTTAAAACTTGTGTTCACTTACTGAGCTGCAAATTTCATTATTTCTTGTTATTTGTTTATTTTAACATTAGGTCATAGCTTGCAAATTAACAAGCAACGGGTTGCTCAAAATACAAACCTTCAGTTATTTGTAGGGATAATTATCTTAGACAGAGTCATATGGGTGAATATACATAGATCTGATATATGATTTCCATTGCATAGAAGAACTATTCCTTTATCCATTGCCAACTCCCAAACTATACTGCCTAAACAATGTAGGGCTCTTAAAAAATATAGTGCATGAAACAGTTCATATGTAAAAATCTGCTTCATAGTAAAATACTTTTTAGTAGTATGTGCCATTGAGTATTCCTTAATAGAAAATTGCCATTTCAAGAAATAAGGGTTGTCCCCCTGGAATCCTACAATTCACGGAGCAAACCAACCAACTATTTATGTTAGGTCACATGGGCCAATTACTGGAACATGTTCTGTCTTTTGCTCCCACACATGTTCCTGTTAAGAGTTAGAGCTGCAGTAGTTCTGGTCAGGTGACCTCTGAGGCCGCCCAGATACCATTACAAAATGGGGACTCATGGGAAAAGATGTAAAAGGGCAATGTTTACCTAAATATATATTCCAGTTTGGTAAGATTGTTTAATAGACTGCTTAATATGATGTAAACTGTAATCTGTTAATTAAGTTGTTTTTCCCTTTAATGTTACCAAATCTTTTGAAATATTGGAGGCACTTGCAAAAAAATACAAATTGCTTGGCCTAAAAGGAACTGAAAACAGATTTCATTTCAATTAAAGGCAATAAATACAGCTCTTCAGATAAAATTAGGTCAATCCAATATGTATTTATCCATTTATAAAAGAGTACCCAAGTCCCAATTGGCATCAAAGTACAACTTATAGGAGGTAAAGTATTTGCTGACATAGAAGCTGAAATCGTCAAAATTCTCTAGGGCTCTAAGGGGCAGATTTATCAAAGATATACTTCGAAATTCGACCATCGAATGGCTATATTTCGACTTCGAATAACGAAGTAGAAGTTTTTTTTACCGAATTTGACTGTTTTGCGATCGAAGTAAAATGAATCGAACGGTTAAATCGTTTGAATCGAACGTTTCGAACTAATTCAGCGATCTATGAACGTTTTTTCTTCCACTTCCAAAAACTTAGAAAACTGCTCTAGAAGGTCCCCCTAGGCTAACATAGCACTAAAGTGGAAGTTTTTTTAAAGAGACAGTACTTTGATTATCGAATGGTCGAATATTCGAACTATTTTACTTCAAATCGAATTCGAAGTCGAAGTCGTAGTATCCTATTTGATGGTCGAAGTATGCAAAAAATTACTTCGAATTTCGAATTTTTTTACTTTGAAAATTCCCTCGAATTCACTTCGACCCTTGATAAATCTGCCCCTTAATGTTCCAACCAGACTTAGTTCTACCCAATTTAGCATCTCAGTATATCTGAGAAACTAGAACCAATAAGTGACCCCCAACTTCTCTTTTTTGTTCAACCCCAGTTAGGGTATCTCATGAATAATTCAATAAAATCAAGAGACTTGAATCTCCAGTAGGATTGCAGCCACCAAATCAATAACATAATGAAATAGTAACAGGCAATGTATCATTATTGACGTAACCTAACATAATTAAAATTAACCCTAAGCCTTAACAGCATGGAATATGGCAGTGAATCCCAAAATATGTGCAAATAGGGTGTAATAAGCTGAAATGCACAGACATGATTCAATAGTTGGTGGTTCATATATTTAAGTATAATACATTTAAATTGATATAGTCACATAATCCCTGCCCACGCACCCCTGAGTCCACATTACAATGACCATTTGTAACATTCAGATTAGACAATATATTACACCAAACAGTATGCCTGTTTTGGTGGGCCTTCCCAGTTTCACAGTTACAGTATATGTTTTAAGGGTTAGAGTTAATTTAAATAATGTTGGGCTGATCCAGTACAGATACATTGCCTTTGGCATTTCATCATTATCTGGGTACTGCGGTCCATGTGGAGTTTAAACTCTCTTTAGGGTGCATTGTGTTAAGGAAGTATTTATGAGATAACCTTATTTATATCACAGAGCATACCAGGTTCATATGACATAAAGACTGCCCAATCTTGTAGTTATGGTACTCTGAGAAAGTATAAAGTATACATTTCTATGTCTAGCATAAAACATTATAGTTAATTGGGAACTGAACAGCCTACAGACGTGACCTCTGCCCTCTAGAGCTTTCTAGTGACTTAACATAGTACAAAATGCATGTTGGAGTCTCATGAGTGTCTTTAATATGTAAATAAGCAGAGAAGTGAAGCAAATACTAAAAGATAGTCCAGAAGATTATGAACACTGAATGAAAGCATTAAGTAAAGGCAGCCCACACCTTGAAAAACCGTTTGGGGCCCATTCATTAAGTTCGAGTGAAGGAATAGAAGAAAAAAAACGTAGAATTTCGAAGTGTTTTTTTGGCTACTTCGACCATCGAATGGGTTACTTCGACCTTCGACTACGACTTCGAATCGAAGGATTCGAAGTAAAAATCGTTCGACCATTCGACCATTCGATAGTCGAAGTACTGTCTCTTTAAGAAAAAACTTCGACCCCCTAGTTCGCCACCAAAAAGCTACCGAACCCAATGTTAGCCTATGGGGAAGGTCCCCATAGGCTTGGCTAAGTTTTTTTGGTCGAAGGACAATCCTTCGATCGTTGGATTAAAATCCTTCGAATTCGAAGGATTTAATCGTTCGATTCTATGGATTTAATCGTTCGATCGAACGATTATTCCTTCGATCGTTCGATCAAAGTATTTGCGTAAAATCCTTCGACTTCGATATTCGAAGTCAAAGGATTTTCATTCCCAGTTGAATATCGAGGGTTAATTAACCCTCGATATTCGACCCTTGATGAATTTGCCCCTTAGAGTACAGAGTGACTTTAGGCTGGATGCCCACAGAAACGACCATTTGCAAACAGAGCTTAAGTTTCTGCAATGTAGTTGTAATAGAAGCCTCAACTATTCAGATTGATCCACCAGAGCAATTATGATTTTGCCTTCATTTTGGATGATGATAGACACTCCTCCTTGTAAATAAAAAGAAATCCAGACATACAAGTTTAAACATGTTTTACTTGCTGTTGGGCTTTGCTCCGTTACAGTCAGGGGCGTAACTATAGAGGAAGCAGACCCTGCGGCTGCAGGGGGGCCCAGGAGGTATAGGGGCCCCACGAGGCCCTAATTCATATACAATTTCAATAAATATTGGAGAAACAAGTCAACCTCTAAACATTTTGGGGGCCTGAAAAATAATTTGCTGTGGGGCCCAGTAATATCTAGTTACGCCACTGGTTACAGTATTTTGCTTGCTAAAATTGAACATTAAAGTGCGTAAGCCTATCAATTTAAAATGCTGTTTGCATTTACTTAAACATACACATTAGCTATAGATTACGGGTCATTTACATTGCAGAACAAAATTTGAAAAGTGCGAAAAAGGGCTTCAATATGGCATTTTCTTTTTTAATTTGCTAACTATGTTCAGCTCTTGCTGAATGGCCACAGGCCTCAGGACTACATTTTATTAGAGCTAGAGACCTGAGACTAGTCCCCTGAACGAGGCACTGCATTAGGCAGCAGTCTATATCTGAAATGGGCGGTGGGGACTAGAAAGCAAGTTAGGGATTGGTAGGCAAGTAACAACAGGGCTTCTCTACTCCCCTGATGGTGCGCTTTGCTCCTGCTTGCTCATGAGAACTAATGGGCTCACTCTTGCACCCTTTTGATCTCTTGTGCCCCAAGGGACATGTAAATGACCCCTGGTTTGTCTGCAATTTGGGTTCTTAGGATAAATATGTCATTCAAACTGAGTTTATTTGCACATTGCTGTTTCAAAAAAGGCATGTTATTAGGTAATACTATTTTTGATGCCAATAAAAGTGGACTAATTTGGTGCAGACTGATTTTGCCATACTTACAAAAAAACCTTACATTAGATTCTGTGGAAGGATATTTTTTATACTTATGGAGAAGTTACATTTTCCCAGAATAACTCTGATTTTACAGGAATCTGCATATACTTGAAAAAAACAGGGCCTGGGCTATTCTGTCCTGCTGAGCTTCCTTTGTGTCTTGCTTTTAGAAATCAAGACTCATAAATATTGAAGTGAACCCATTATTATTATTTATATTTTGTGCATGAAACAAATGTGCATCAGAAACTCATATACTACAGTAGTTCATAACATACATAACGCTAGACAGTTGTAGACAATAAGAACGCTAATATTTCACTCCTCTTAATCACATGCCTAAGGTTTCCCTAATGAATGTATAATTATAGGTTTATAGGTTTATAAATAGAAATAATATGTAACTTTAACAAACAATATGCAGTACCTAAATAACTTCCATTTACACTTGGTGGTACACCGAGGGGCCGATTCACTAACTTCGAGTGAAGGATTCGAAGGTAAAAAACTTCGAATTTCGAAGTTTTTTTTGGGCTACTTCGACCATCGAATGGGCTACTTCGACCTTCGACTACGACTTTGAATCAAAGGATTCGAAGTAAAAATCGTTCGACTATTCGACCATTCGATAGTCGAAGTACTGTCTCTTTAAAAAAAACTTCGACCCCCTAGTTCGGCATCTAAAAGCTACCAAAGTCAATGTTAGCCTATGGGGAAGGTCCCCATAGGCTTGGCTAACTTTTTTTGATCGAAGGATATTCCTTCGATCGTTGGATTTAAATCCTTCGAAACTTTCGATTCGAAGGATTTAATCGTTCAATCAAAGGAATAATCCTTTGATCGTTCGATCGTACTATCTGCGCTAAATCCTTCGACTTCGATATTCGAAGTCGAAGGATTTTAGTTCCTAGTCGAATATCAAGGGTTAATTAACCCTCGATATTCGACCCTTAGTGAATCAGCCCCCTACTGTATGCATTGGATGCAGACACAAAAGGTCCACAATTGATAGTACAATTTCACCATGTATTTTACACAAAATGCAGCCTTCTCCGTAGTTGCTAGGTGGCATTTTTGATGTTTAAGGGATTCTGTCATGGGAAACCCAGTTTTTTTCAAAAGTCATCAGTTAATAGTGCTGCTCCAGCAAACTTCTGCACTGAAGTCAGTTTTTTATAAGAGCAAACATTTTTTTTTAAAATCTGACATATTGTCAGTTTCCCAGGTGCCCTCAGCCATGTGACTTTTGCTCTGATCAACTTCAGTCACTCTTTACTGCTGCACTGCAAGTTGGAATTATATCATCCCCCTGTCTCCCCCCCCAGCAGCCCATCAACAGAACAATGGGAAGGTAACAAGATAACAGCTCCCTGTTTTTGTTTTTGATGTACTGTAATGAACTGGATTTTTTTCCAGTGAATGACCTTGACACCTCGACCAGTACTGCATTTTATGTTCATAAATAAAAAAAAAAGTCCTTTTGTCTCTTCCAACACGTTTTTTTTTTTTTTCAAAAAAATGTAATGTATCTAGCCTAAACAGTTACTTATGATTTTAATTAATCTTATTCATTATGTTGTACTTTTTGATATTTTGTAAACATATTTTGGCACCACATTTTTTAGGGCTTGCTTAAAGGGATTGTTCACCTTTGAGTTAACTGTCAGTATGATATATATTGTGATATTTTAAGACAATTTGTAATTTGTTTTAATGTTTATTATTTATGGCTTTTATGTAATTTAGCTTTTTATTCTGCAGCTCTCCAATTTGCAATTCCAACAATCTGGTTTATTAATATTAGGGGGCATAAATAGATAAATAAATAAATAGAGATAAATAAATAGAGTAATAAAAAGTAGCCAAAACAATAAGGGGCCCATTTACTTAGCTCGAGTGAAGGAATAGAGGAAAAAAACTTTGAATTTCGAATGTTTTTTTTGGCTACTTCGACCATCGAATGGGCTACTTCGATCTTCGACTACAACTTCGAATCGAACAATTCAAACTAAAAATCGTTCGATTATTTGACCATCTGATAGTACTGTCTCTTTAAAAAAAAAACTTCGACCCCCCTAGTTCGCCACCTAAAACCTACCGAAGTCAATGTTAGCCTATGGGGAAGGTCCCCATAGGCTTTGCTATCTTTTTTTGGTTGAACAAAAATTGTTTGATCGATGGATTAAAATCCTTCGAAATGAACGATTCGAAGGATTTAATCATTCGATCGAACGAATAGTGCTAAATCCTTCGACTTCATTATTTGAAGTCGAAGGATTTAACTTCGACAGTCAAATATCGAGGGTTAATTAACCCTCGATATTCGACGATAAGTAAATTTGCCACTATATGTGTAAGTTTAAAAAGCATTTGTTTTTAGAAGGGGTCAGTGACACTCTTTTGAAAAGTGAAAAGAGTCAGAAGAGGAAAGCAAATAATTCAAAAACGATAAAAAATAAATAAAGAATACCAACAGAAAAGTTGCTTAGTATTGTACATTCTATAACATACTAAAAGTAAACTTAAAGGTGAACCACCCCTTTAATATCAGTTCTGCCCTCATTTTACAAAGGATGGCTACTGATTATTCTAGGACACCAAGCGATGTCTCCAAACGAGCGGATCTCTCTCCGATATGCCCACGTTGAGGTGGGCAATATCGGGCTGATCCGATCGTGGGCCCTAACGAACAGGAACGGGCAGTCGGATCGCGGGACCGCATCAACAAACAGATGCGGCCACGATCCGACGGGATTTTTAGTCCCATCCGATCGAGATCTGGCCGACTTTCGGCCAGATCTCGATTGGGGAGGCCCGTCGGGGGGCCCCATACACGGGCCAATAAGCTGCCGACTCGGTCTGTCTGCAGCTTTTATCGGCCCGTGGATGGGCACCTTAACAAAAGATGTCACATTTGTCAAGGTCTAGGAACTCAGACCAACCAATCAGATGTTTGTTTTAAAATAGTTACCAATAAAAGCTATCTGGTTGCTATAAGGGTTACTAGAGCCGTCATTTTATTATACTCCCCCTTCTTAATTTATCTGCCACAATAAAAAATTTATGTTATCTAACTTTATCCTGTCACTGTTTTATTGCAGACCAAATTGTTATTTATTCTTCCAAGAATCTCTGTAAAATAATGGCATATTAGTTTGTTTGCTCTACCAAGGTGGGTTTTCTTTACTTCTTGTATCAGTTATTGGTTATATATTTGTAATTCTTATACCGGTATATATTCAATGTGTACACAATTTACTGTATTGCCAAATATGTTGGCACTTTATAAATAAGTAATAGTGATGGGCGAATAAATTCACCTGGCAAGAATTTTGCCGTCGGCGAATAAATTCCCGAATCTCCCGCGAAAATTTGCCGGTGAAAATTCGCCGGCAGCAATTTCCAATTTTCACGATTTTTTTGTGAAAACGTTCGAATTGCTAGATTTTTTACTGAAAATGTTTCGAATTGCTCGATTTTTGAGGGAGAACTTTCGAATTGCTCTATTTGTTCGTGAAAACATTCGAATTTCATGTTTTTTTCGTGAAACGGCAGAATTTCACGTTTTTTCGTGAACTTTCCGAATTTCACGATTGTTCGCTAATTTTTTGCAAATTTTTTGCCGTTTCGGGAATTTTGTGGGAAATTCGCAAATTTTTTAGCGAAGCAAAACGGGAGAGATTCGCCCATCACTAATAAATAATAATAATATTAATAATAATAGTTGTAACTGGAAAAGCATGAAACAACAAGTATGAGAACTGAGTTGATCAGCTGTCTCTGTTTGTACATACGAAGGAAAATAGCAATACAATTATGCACTTTCCAAATCTCTGTGCTTTCAGTAAATCTAGCCTGTAATCCCAATTTAATCATATTATTTGGGAAGTGCATTCTTTGTTTATCATGTGATTTATAACTTCTTAGTAAAAATAGCTCTCACTGCTTTTTACACTACTGATTTTACATATTTTTTATGATTTCATGTATTTTTTAATCTAGATTTTTCTCAGCAATGAGTATTAAACATATGTAAAGAATTGTTTTCTAAAAGTCAGCCACTGGCAGCATTAGAACAATGCAAGCACTTTTTACTCCCCTATGCAATTCCAATTTCCTGAGGCTATTACAAATTAGTTTTACAAATATATGTTATCAATAACATTGCAGGTTAGCAATTACCAGCTATCACATTAATTATTCTGATGGATTCATTAGTCAATGTATGACCCTCCTCTTTGGCTAAGCGATGAGCCCCTGAAAGTGTTTAAACATTAGACCAAAGGACTGAATGCAGCTATAAAATAAAAAAGTAAAAATGAAAGTTTGTTTGTTCTGAACAACCCTTAGTATCATGTGCCAAGTGCTACATGCACCACCTAAGCAATCAGACAAAAAAGAGAAGTACTTAGGCTTCTCAATGGCATGTTCATAATTGTTACTAGTTAATCCATCTTTTTGTTGGCCTTTCAATAAATTACTATATACTGCATCACAAGTTGTAACGCCCTATGTGTATTGCATTGACACTAAATTGTGCATTATAATTTGCAGAGAACAGCAGCTTTGCTAAACTGTACCCTCAAGCTGGTCTTCTTGCCCTTCCCCAGGTCAGCTTCAACAAATCTCTGATAAAATTGCAAGATTCTTTAGCTGCAGGGCAAGGATTTAGATAGCTAAGGATTGCCAGTATACGTGCCACTCCATATAATTTAATATTCATTAGATAGATAGATAGATAGATAGATAGATAGATAGATAGATAGATAGATAGATAGATAGATAGATAGATAGATAGATAGATAGATACTATAGATGATAGATAGATAGATAGATAGATAGATAGATACTATAGATGATAGATAGATAGATAGATAGATAGATAGATAGATAGATAGATAGATAGATAGATAGATAGATAGATAGATCGATCGATCGATCGATCGATAGATAGATAGATGATAGATAGATGATAGATGATAGATAGATAGATAGATGATAGATAGATAGATAGATAGATAGATGTTAAAATAAATGCTGCTTGTGGATTACTTACTGTGAATAACTGAGGTTGAATTCAACACTTATATTTATAGTAAAAGTCTACGTATGTGTGTGTACAACACCTCTCACCTTCTAAACAGCACTTAGTAATCAGCACTTGTTGAAATGCTGATTAAATTAAATATATATGCTTATTACCAAGCCCAAAGCTAAGAAACTGTAGTTAATGATTTACATGTGTGTGAGAGATTAAGTGCTATAAAATATGAATCAGGAATAGTGTATTTGTCTGAGGATAGAAAGCTCCCGAAAAAGATGCTGCAACAATGTCTAATTCTGCTGGAGAATAATTTTTCCAAAGACAAAAAAGGGAAAAACTTAAAGGAAAGACAATTCATGTTAAAGGACAACTAAAAGGAAAACATGTTAAATGATTCAACATATTTATAAAAGACTAAACAAGAGAATCGGGGATTCCTACCATTTCAATCTTGTTAACCATTTACCACCATTTTCATGAGGAGAAATTTTATGACAGTTAACTGACACATTTATTAAAGTCAATGAAGGTGTCAATTAGTCTAAATGGATTAAACTGCTCTGATCAGTCATTTTCATTGTGGTGTTAGTGCTGCTCAGTAGCCCTGCAAGTATTGATGATTGAAACAATTATTTTCCCTGTTGGAATACCATGTTAAAAATGTCATTAAATAGGTAATGATCAGTAATGTTTTACCAAGTAGCAACTATATGATCTATCAAATCTGAGATGAAATCATGGCATGGCATGGTAGGGTAGCAATTAATATGGTGGACCAAAGAAAGGAGAGGAAGATTAATCCAATGTTATAATATTTAATATAATGTTATATATATTTCCAGTTTAATATTGATAATTTTGGAATGTCTAATTTTTAAAGGACAAGAAAAGTGTAATTCACGGGGGGGGGGTTGCTAACTGTGAATACAATTACTTACTCTTGTAAAAAAAAATGCACCAGTTAGTAGTGCTTTTCCTATGGTGTCACTATGTCACTAACCTAAGTGAATTCATAGGGATCCCTCTCTGCTGTTCAGGATACCAGTGAATCAGGCCCAGGGTTAAAACTAACAATTGTATTTGCTGCAGGTTGCCTAAAGAATTGGCACCCCAGCAAACTGCATAATTATTTCCCATTTTATGTTAAACAGAAGTTAGTGATGTTTGTTTATTAGATTAAGGCATAAAAAAACAATGTGGCAACATTATGGGGATCTCTGGAACCTTTACCTGTGCCATTTGCCATCACCTGGTTCTCCGTTGTCACTTGACTACTTCAATACTGAACCCATAAGCCGGAGGAAGTGATCAAATTTACAAGGGTTACAATTTACAGTAAATACACTCCATTGCTCCTCGCAGAGTAGCAATGGCATACACACATTTTATTCTATTACAGTCTCACACCTCAAAGTATCTGGTGACAATGGACACTGCCACACTGCATAATAAAGTACCCGGGTATTTCTGCAATTTTTGTAAACATAACTGTAGTTTAAGAAGGAACTCAACAACCATAGTGCCAGAATGTTCCTTTCCTGCAGAGCTATGGCTGGACAAGCAACACTGTCTCCACACTGGGAGTAAAGCTGGCCATTGATGCAAAGATCCAATCGTTCAAATCCTCGAACAATCAGACTTTCCAATCTCCTGACCTGCCACTAACCATTCAGATCAAATAAAGTAGTAAAAGAAGACCATGCCCTGCCTTAAGCTAACCTTGACACAGTTCTCTTCTCTGGGGAGCCGTTGCTTGACACACATGCAGACAGCCTGCCCTTACACTTCCGTGCAGACGTTTCCTATTGGCCACCAACGTCATATGGTGTGGCGCAATTCGCGATGACGTCACACGTGCATGAAGCAATAAGGGCAGAATCGCTTTAAGTAAACAGACGCATCAGATTGGCTCTTGCGGTTTTTTTTTTTAAGCAGGAGGTGTTGTCAGCAGGTAGCACGGAATGGAAGATCCAAAATGGCTACCTCAGAGGCAGAACCCAAGATCACCTCGTATAGGTAACAGAATAATCGTTTAAATAAATGATCAGCACAGTAGCCATGCTTATAGCATTACCAACCCACTGGAAGGATGAAAAAAAAACTATTTGTGTCCGAATCGCTTTAACGTGTCCGATCGACCAAACAACTGATCTCCGTGGGTCGCAAAATGTCGGGACTCTCCACACACGGTCCGAAAATTGTACAAATCGAGGATTAGTATGATCGGATCGTTGCGTCTATGGCTTGCTTATCTAAATCTATCCATCACCAATATTTGCTGAAGTAGATTAGTCGTTATATATAGCCTCCTGTGCCCTCAACTGTTCCACATGCATGTACATTCATATGTACCGGGTCTTTTGTACTGGAACTTCATGAGCATATCCAGCAAATGCAGATTAATCTACTGTTAATATTTTGTTTAATGACTGCCACAAATATAATGTGATCAGACTCAAAGGTTCACTTACAGACACTGTAACTGCAAGTGGGATGTGCTATTTTGCACACAAAATTGTGCATACATTAACACATTAAAAAAAAGTTACCGTACCCATATATGAACCTTGTTCTTGGGAGTTCTAGTGCACCCATCAAGTGTGCTATGATCAATTATGTGCAAAGGAACATTAAAATATGAGAGTATTTTTAGGGTTCCACTAGAGGGTTATTCCAAGCATGCTAATAACATCATCGATGCCATTTACATAGGCTTAAACCAGCGCATTGGAAGTGAAACCATCCCTTATCAAGCAGACAAGGGGAATAAGCAACTATTTATGAGGCAGAAGTATTATCTCATGAATATAAATTATAAACTATTTTAGCATTACCTCTACTAGTTTGAATAAGCTGGCACTAACATGTATAGCACTGACTTAGCTCACAACAGGGGATTGAGCCTTTGACTTTCTGGCTAAGAAAGATTCATATCTTAGAGAAATTACATAAAAATATATATTTTCATAGAAATACATGCAATTCTTACATATAGACTGTTAGTTCTTACTAGGTAAATAAAGCAATATGAATAGTTGTTAAGAACAAAGTATATGCTATACATGTACCTTAGCAAGGTTACAGAAGCAGCTGCTAGAAAAGAGCATCATTCCCTGTTTCACATACACCAATCTCTTTGTGTTTTGTACTGTCCTAATCAGAATCCCCTTGTGGCTGATTTATTATGCACTCAGCTAAGCAATAAAACTGCACTGTAATACCAGGCTGCTTTACATTGGCTCTCAGAACTAGTTTACATGTAATTTATGAGTGTCATGAGGAAAAGTGGGGTTAACCACTTGCACTAAATTTAGATGATCACAGATCCTAATAGATCTACAACCTTCCAATAACCCAGAAGACATTTCTATTACAGGCTCTGTGCATCATGTACTAAAAAGAAAAAGTTCACCACATTTACTACATCATTAGATGATGTTGTTATACAGTCGGCAGAACAATATAGACAACCTTAGCTGTTGGAAGCGCACATTTGTTCACATACTGTCCCTGTCTCTTTTTCCTGCACTTTGATAAATTTTAAAGTTGCCTCCCACTGTGTAAAGTAACCTACTAATTTTTTTCTGGTCAAAGTGACTTTTCAAATTGTGTTTATCAGGGCAATTCTTGCCGTCTGATTTGGTGCATGGATTGTGGGGATGTCACAGCATGTACCCAGACCTTATTCAGTCCTATGGGATCTTTTGTATCATCAAGAAACATCTGGTGATAATGACTTTTTCTTTTAAACAATGCTGAATTCCAACGGTTTGTGATACAGCTTAAATTAAAGGAAACTATCCCCAAACAATGCAAGTCTCTATAAAAATATATTGAATGAAACAGCTCAAATGTAAAACTCGGCTGCATGTAAATAAACCATTTTCATAATGATATTTTATTTTAGTAGTATGTGCTATTTGGTATTTCTTAATAGAAAATTATTATTTTAAGAAATAAGGACTGCCCCCTGCTAGCACATATTACTAAAATTCCTTACGATCCACGGTGCACACCAACAAACCAAACAAACCATGCGTTAGGTCACATGAGCCAATTAACAGACAGAGTTGTGTCTTTTGCGTCCACACTTCTTCCTGTTACAGTTAGAGTTGTAGTATTTCTGGTCAGGTGATCTCTGAGGCTGGCACAAACTATGAGTTTGTGCCAGCATGGTTTTATGCGTAATAGATCTTGCCAGACTAACTTAATTTCTTTTTACGAGAATGTAAGTAGAGACCTCGATTCTGGGATGGCAGTGGATGTGATTTACTTAGACTTTGCTAAAGCATTTGATACAGTGCCACACAAAAGGTTACTGGTTAAATTAAGGAATGTTGGCCTGGAACATAGTATTTGTACCTGGATAGCGAACTGGCTAAAAGATAGACTACAAAGAGTGGTGGTAAATGGAACATTTTCTAATTGGACCAGTGTTGTTAGTGGAGTACCGCAGGGCTCTGTACTAGGTCCCTTGCTTTTCAACTTGTTTATTAATGACCTGGAGGTGGGCATTGAAAGTACTGTTTCTATTTTTGCAGATGATACTAAATTGTGCAGAACTATAGGTTCCATGCAGGATGCTGCCACTTTGCAAAGTGATCTGTCTAAACTGGAAAACTGGGCAGCAAACTGGAAAATGAGGTTCAATGTTGATAAATGCAAGGTTATGCACTTTGGCAAAAATAATATAAATGCAAGTTATACACTAAATGGCAATGTGTTGGGAGTTTCCTTAAATGAAAAGGATCTAGGGGTCTTTGTAGATAACACGTTGTCTAATTCTGGGCAGTGTCATTCTGTGGCTACTAAAGCAAATAAAGTTCTGTCTTGCATAAAAAAGGGCATTAACTCAAGGGATGAAAACATAATTATGCCTCTTTATAGGTCCCTGGTAAGGCCTCATCTGGAGTATGCAGTTCAGTTTTGGACTCCAGTCCTTAAGAGGGATATAAATGAGCTGGAGAGAGTGCAGAGACGTGCAACTAAATTGGTTAGAGGGACGGAAGACTTAAATTATGAGGGTAGACTGTCAAGGTTGGGGTTGTTTTCTCTGGGAAAAAGGCGCTTGCGAGGGGACATGATTACACTTTACAAGTACATTAGAGGACATTATAGACAAATGGCAGGGGACCTTTTTACCCATAAAGTGGATCACCGTACCAGAGGCCACCCCTTTAGACTAGAAGAAAAGAACTTTCATTTGAAGCAACGTAGAGGGTTCTTCACAGTCAGGACAGTGAGGTTGTGGAATGCACTGCCGGGTGATGTTGTGATGGCTGATTCAGTTAATGCCTTTAAGAATGGCTTGGATGATTTTTTGGACAGACATAATATTAAAGGCTATTGTGATACTAAACTCTATAGTTAATATAGGTATGGGTATATAGAATTTTAATTAAAAGTAGGGAGGGGTGTGTGTATGGATGCTGGGTTTTCATTTGGAGGGGTTGAACTTGATGGACTTTGTCTTTTTTCAACCCAATTTAACTATGTAACTATGTAACTATGTAACATAGACCACAAGAAAATGGTGGCTTAAGGGAAAAGACGTACTGTATAAGGGCAATAGTTACTTAAATATATATTCCACTTTGGCAAGATTCTTTAATTTGCCACTTAATATTATGTAAACTATCTGTTGTTTAAGTATTCATTTTGGGGTATATTTTTCCATATATCTGGGTAAAGTCAACCATATAGACTCTCCAAACCACATTATCAACTCTTCGGCCTGTTTATGGGGTCCTTGAGAGGTCCTGTCTGGTCTTAATCTTAAAAACAATCCTTCACATAGCAGTTGAAGAGGTTTGAAAATTCCATCAAGGAGGAATATATTGGCACACTGATGAGGTTCTCTTACAATGGCTCTTTGTAGTCCCCCATGACAAGGCTACTCCTTCACTTCACTTTCAGTGAACCCTATTGTTACATACCTTAAAGAAACACCAGCAGGCCCAGATTTGTAGCAAGGCCTGCTGGCATGCCATCCATCCACACTCTTGTTTTTGTAGAACGCACCTGGGATCAGATTGCTTACCACCAGTGTCGAGGAAGACGATTGTACATGTGCAGGCATGCTTGCGTGGGGGGGTGGGGGTGCTCGCGAGGGGAGAGGAGAGTAGGGAGGGAGTTTCAACCTCCGGCCTTGGGGCTGCCGAAATAGAAATCCGGCCCTGAGCACCAGGAGCCAGAAATGGTGTAAAATGGCCACATCATTTATTCACATTTTATCAAATAATTCGGCCCTTGCAGCCTCACCCCAAGGCAATATTCTAAAGGCAGAATTCGATAAGAGATCTCTATTATACTCTGCCATTCCTCACTGAAGACTTGACATTCACTTATATAGTTTCCATTTGAAATCAGCACCATGTCACTCTATCCATCACTAAGTATTGGACTTCCTTTACCTACAGAGAGAATGGCCTCAAATCTGCTACCAGCAGGGGCTGCATCTCCCGCCATGAGATAAGTTTAGCAGCTCTGCTGGCAGTCCTGAATCTGTAGTGTCTCGATGATAGGAAATCCAAGAAGGCTGTCACCTAGCACATGCAGTAGTAGCGTCTGTATCACTCAACCCACCATGCAGTCACAGGAGATAACCTCCTTTCTCCCTCTTCTAAATTTACCTGACAAGTACAAAATACTACCGCTGCAGTGAAATAAAACTTAAAATACATTATCATATATCCACTATTTTGATCCAGAGGAAGGCAAAAAACCCAGCCTGAAGCCAGTGCCAATTATGCCTCAAGAGGTAAAATCCTTCCTGACCCCAATGGCAATCAGAAACATTCACTGGATAAAGCATTTGACATTCATTTAACATGAATAAGTATACATGCAGTCTCTCGTGTTTATACTGTGTAAACGTACCAAAACCACAATATAAAAGTGCATTTAGAAAACATCCACATTCAGTTATTCATATATAATATGAGAACATAAAGAAGAAAACACCTGATAGTTTTGCAACATATGCAAAAATGTGGGAGGGTGGGTGGGATGTTTCTACCTGCTGAGAAGATAAGGAAGTGAATTTCTTCTTCCCCTGACATCACATAACCCTCTTTCTCTGCCCCAGCCTGGCTTTCCCCTGCCTTTTGTGACCTTTTATCAAGCTTGATAAAAAAGCTTTAGTAGGCTTGAAACATTGCAGCCATGGTCTGAGCCAATGTTCTGTCTAATAAATGCTTTTGTCCAAATCTGTACAGGATAGATGCCACAAGCTAAATCACTGGGTTCAAAGAGGATAACATTGAATTTCTAAGATGTAAAAAAGTAAACTTTTAAGATCAAAAAGCTGCCTTTATATACCTGGAAGCCTGAAGATAAGTGAAGACATTTTGTGGCATGTAAAGCTTTATTTGTAACCTAGGAGTTGGCAGCTTCGAAACAGCAGCATAAAAAAAGTTGGCTAAATCTCCATGCCAGTAACATACTGGAACTGTTTTTTAGTTTTGGCCAGGGCCCTCTTTACCTATATTATTATTAATATAGTATATTTTTTATGTGATCTGTTCAATATATACACTTATTTATTGTACAGTGCTGTGGAATATATGTAAAAATATTAGTTATTGATAATAATAATGAAGTTTGCAGAGTTCCATTTAACTTTCAGTGTATACTGGTTTGCATAATATCAGACCATGTCTACAGCAATATCACTGTTCAACTTCCAACTCACTGCATAATAAAAAGAAAATGTGTTTGACAAAATACCTCCCTTACTGATTGCTACTTATAATACAATTCTCCAAAAGCTATAATATCCGACTTCCTCCAATTCATTTGCAACGTACCAGATACAAGCAAGTCTGAGAAGATTGGAATAATGGTTTCTCTGAAACTGAGCTATTTAAATAAACAATGAATACATTTTAGGAGCTGTTTTACTTTTTTTTCTTTTTTTTGACAGCTACTTATTTTTACCTTCATGATTGTTGCTTTTCAACATTTGTTATAGATTGTTATAGTTCCTAAATTACTTTTATGTCCACCTAACTTAAATTTCTTAAATGTCCTTTCGTCTCTATTTCACATTTTACACCTAAGTAACCAAGGTTTTCTTTTTTTTATATACCTTCAATAGTTAAATATCAATTCAAAAGACGTTTTGTTATTTGGCTTTCTATTTGAGAGACTGTTATCTTATTATGTATGTCAAAGCAATGCTATTAACAAGGTTAAATGTGACTTCCTAAAATGTAAGGGGTCATTTACAAACATGCCTGAAAGCATGGGTGCTATAAATGGATGTGAAGGAAAGCACATATTGACGCAATTGAATTACTAAAACTAAAATTCTCTCCTGCACTTCCTGAATGGTGAGCAACTGTGCCTATAAGCGCATTGGCCCCACTCAAAAAAGCAACTAAAACCCTATTTAAGTGTAATTGCAAGCTTGATTGTGCCTGGTTTGATGTGCTTTAGCCAAAATGATTCTAGAATTATGGGAAGAATACCACATTATACGTTAAAACAAGATGGTCATATGGGTCCAGAATTTTACCTTGCACATTTGTTTGTAAAGTACCCCTGTGGTATCTTTCTTGATCCAGTATTAGTTTTTGTTGCTTATATTATGAAATTTAGGAGATCAATTTTACATATATCTGCAATCCATGTGGTTACCGTTACTAGAACCATGTCTGGTTAGAGAACCCACTACTTGTACTTTGGTTTTTCCGTTACACTTGCAGTCTCTTTATCTACAAAGTCCTACAATTACCTTGTCCGTACTCTTACATTATGGAGCCTATTTAAGATTACACAAGCTTTTAAAAACTTTAAAGATTTTCATCACTACTGATAATGAATGAAACAATGTGATACTCACTTGTGAATTTGAACCAATAGAGAAAATTAGCAGAAAGAAGTGCTTTAACAGGGCTGCTCCGAAAAAGAAGGCAGCTTAGGCACAGGGTATAGTTAGTGTCAGACTGGCCCACCTGGATAAAAGGAAAACTCCAGGTAGGCTCAGGTGAGTATAGTATGTAGAGAAAAGAGACTAGGAGAACAAAGAGGTTGAGTGGGGAGAGGAGGTATAATAGCTTGGAAAGTGGGCCCTCAGTCTAAGGTTTTCTGGTGGGCCCCTGGCATCTCAGTCCAGCACTGGGTATAGTGACTGTTTGCAGAGCCACTCCTGCCATGAGGCAAGGTGAGAACCTCATGCAGCAATGAGCAGCCAGTTACAAGGTGTGGCAAAAAGGTGCATCCTGTAACTCTGAAGCTAAAGTTTTAAGTGCAGAGTGGAAGAGGGGGCAGCATAGGCATGCGGCAGCCCCCAGATCTCCTCTGACTGTTTTCCCTTTAAAGGCAGTTGAGGGCCTAAATTGGCATGCTGTGCACTGGCTGTGACATGCCACCAGGGCCGGAACTAGGGGTAGGCAGAAAAGGCACCTGCATAAGGTGCAACAATAGGGGGTGCTGTGCAGGTACCTCTTCTGTTACCCCCAGTTAGTAGTCACTTCCTTATGCTGGTCTGCCCTCCCCTCTGCCGCTTCCCCTCCCCACTCCAGCCCTCCCCTCTACTGCTTTCTCTCCCAAATGTGCCTCTGCCGCTTCCCCTCCCCACTCAGGCCCTCCCCTCTACTGCTTTCTCTCCCAAATGTGCCTCTGCCGCTTCCCCTCCCCACTCAGGCCCTCCCCTCTACTGCTTTCTCTCCCAAATGTGCCTCTGCCGATTCCCCTCCCCACTCAGGCCCTTCCCTCTGCCGCTTCCCAACTCTTCTGTCAATGTAAAACTCCCTGGTGTAAAGAAACACTGCAAAGACAGAAGTCAGAGGTGAATCACAGGAAGACAATACACTTTCAGTGCAGCTTCAAAAGTACAACATTTAGAGACTTAAAATAATAATTATTTACTGTAAATAAGATTGCATGTAAATAGCTAGAGAGCCTGCAGCTTTCTTTTAGACAGAGGAGAAACTGCACACAGACTCCATGCTTCTCTTCCTTCAAGAAGACATAACTTTGTTACTTCAAGAAGACACAACTTTATTAACACTTCTGCATTAGCAGACAAAGATCATGTCACATGACACTATCAGTGTCAGATCAGTATGGAATATGTATGAGAGCACACCCATTAATACATATCTTAACAACACCTAATGCAAAGTTGCATTTAAAAGTGCAAACTTTTAAACACTATTAACAAAGCTACTTAGGTGCAAACACACTCCTCTTTATTTGTGCCAAAATTTGCTCAAGTACTGTATCTTTGAATAAAGAGAATACAGACAGTGTTGAACTGGGACACCAGGGGGCCACCCAAAAACTTTGGACCAGGGGCCCACCAAAAGATTTTAGACCAGGGGCCCACTCTCAGTCCGGTAGGGGCCCGGTGGATAGTAACCCAGTGGGCCCCCCATGTCCAGTCCAGCCCTGATTTTACCTATCGCCAATAACCTAATTAATTTAGTTATTAAACAACTAACGGATAACAATGTTATTAAACTCTTGAAGAAAACTGCTTAAATAGAAACCACAATTTGCATTCATTTAATTGCTAATTTTAATTGTGTATAGAGCACTTTTTAAGAGCTGCTTCTATGTGTAAAAATAACTTTTTCAGTAAAAAAGTGCACACTGGAGCAAACTTTGCTAAATAATTGTGTGGGTTTGCAAAGGGCATATTTTTCCAGTAACAACTTTTATTTAAATGTTACCTGTCACCCCGACCTAAAAAAAATACAAAAAAAGTCCTTTTCAAAATAAAAGGAAATCCAAATTCCGTTTTTTTAATAACCTTACCTGTTAAAATGAAGGGATGCACTAAATCCATTATTTTAGGATTCGACTGAATCCTAAATCCTTCGCGAAAGTTTTGGCTGAATACCAAAGCTAATCTGAATTTGCATATGCAAATTAGGGAATGGAGGAGGGGAATAAACCACACAAAATAATTTTTTTTTTACTTCGTTGTGGTGTGACGAAAAGTAGGATTCAGATTTGGTTTGGCCAGGCACTTTGATGGCCACATCCATCCTGCTGGAAAAGGCAAATCTCAAATCGAATCCTGGATTTAGGGCATCCCTATTAAAATGTATTTAAAATCTAGGCTCTCAATCATATATTGCTTTCCCTGCCTCCAGAAATCACTTGCACGTTCCATTCTGCACTTCTTGGTTTCCACTGATGGTTACCAGGCAGTAACCTTTCAGTGATTGTGGGAGGGCCACATGGGTCATAACTGTTGCTTTTGAATCTGAGCTGAATGCTGAGGATCAATTGTAAAATCACTGAACAGTTATGTCCCATGTGGACCCGTTAAAGTCACTGACTAACTCAGAGTTAGAGAGCTGCAAAGCAGGAAGTAGTGTTCTGGCTATTATGTTACACATCCAGTCACTCCAGCCTTTATACATTACATTTTTGCCTAACTAACTATATTAGAAACATTTTTTATTTTGCACAGCCTTTTTATTTACCCAGTTTTTATTTTTACATTAAACTGTACCTAAATAACACAGTCCACAAAATGGTGGCTGCCTGTGAGTTCCAGAGCTAAGTTTTGGTTTAAAATTTACATTGTTAATTAAGACTACAACAAAAAGAAAAAACTTTCACAGATGAAGGAAACATAATGTAGGCAATTTACTTAGATGAGTAAACACTGAGAAAATTTGCACCTGGGCAGTAACCCATGGAAACCAATCAGATGATTTCTTTCAGTGTTCAACATGCAGCTGGCTGAAAAAAGCTAATCACTACGGCAACTTTTTTGTCCACTGTGACATTTGTGTCTACTGTGTGATATTTTTGTTTTCTGCACAACTTTTTTGTTGCACATAAAACTTACCGATGCCATTCCTCTAAACATTTTGCTAGATGTGAAAGGGGAAATTTGCAAAGAAACCACACATGCTGAAAAAATTCACTCATCACCAATCAGCACCAAAGGGCAGGGGCATTTCAGGGCTTCTTGCCACCTTGAGGTGGCCTTTCCAATGCCGCCCCCCTCACACCCGCCGCATACCATTTATAGCGGGGGAGAGGGTGTAGGGGGGGCACTACGCTAGTGCAGAGAGCGCAATTGCACAATTTAAAAATCGGAATATTGTCTCTTCAACTCACCAGGAGTGGCTCTTATTGCTGCCCCTGGTAACTTGCAGGCTGTTGGTGTCTGAGGCGAGTTACACAACTCACCTCACTGTAGCAGCACCCCTGCCAAAGGGATCTTGTACTCCATAATGCTCTAACACTTCTGCTCATGGACACAGTAAATGGTTTTCTGTATTTTTTACCGAAAATTCATATAAACGAGGATACCATTTTATTTAGCACAACCCTGAGTGAAAGCTTCTTTGTTATCTTTCCAAGTGAAAAGGTTTTTACAATTTGTAAATTACCCAGCCTAAAATTTTTGTTTGAAAGGGATGAGTGTCAAATGTATAGAACCCCATGACTTCTGACTAGAAGGGGATATAGTCGAACTGCATATCAGATAATCTATTGCCATCAAAAACTGTGCTCTGAGAATCAAGTGACCATTTGAATATCTTGGCAGACAAAAAAAAGAGCTTTCATAAACTCTAAAGAAGTAAGGGAGGTTGAGGTAGGCCAACCATGGGAGGTAAGATAAGGGTCATGAACAAACTACATAAGAGAGCACATGGAAAAAGAGGTAAGGCTGAGGGTGAAAGACCAGGCTACTGCCACTAGAATGTACAAGAGGAGGCTGAGTAATATAAAACTTTGATAGTGAATTAGTATTTTCTGCTGTGAAAATCTTCAGCTTCTAAGGGTATTCAATGACAAGAGTATATTGACTGTTCCTAGATGGTAGCCAGGCATTGGAAAAATACAATATGCAGGGTAAAGTCAAAGGTTCAATATCCCTCACAGATCACCTTCTCGGCAAGGATCAGTAAAGGTACTGCAAAATTAAATTCTCCCAGCATTAGAAGCTTGTCAATAAGTAAGATTTTCCTATTATTGATTGTTTACTTTTAGGTAGATTGCCATCTGAATCAGATTGTTCCCAAACAGTATGTCATTCCCCAGTGTAATCTGTGGCCTACTGCTAACTGACACAAATTTCTATTGGGTAACAATCATTTGGAAAAGGGGCAAAATTAATGAAGACAACCTAATGAGTGAAAGTGACAAAATGAGTGGTGATTAATCTAAATGGTTGACATTTCCCTAATGTTACTTCACTGCCTCGTTGTCTAAGTAATTGGAGTTTCCTTTAGCTACTATGAAATAGAGGATCAGTACAGTGCTCTAGGAAAGCATTTTGGTTGAGGAGATATGCTCCTCATTTATATGCAAAGCAGATAGAATTCTGGGAAGAAAGCCCAGCATCACTCCTAAAATCTCCACTTAGAAGTAATATCCTTGATCTCCAAGTTCTCTTGTCTGATAAAATAACTCTGTTATGGCCTATTTGTTGAAGTTACCTGTTACAGAGACTTGTTCGTTTGCAAAGAAGAATGAATTCTGAGAATGAAGCACAGATTTTCTCCTAAAATTACCATTTTCATGGAATATCCTAGATACTGCACCTCACGCACTCACCTCACTGCCCTGGCTCTACATATGATGGTTGGAAAACTCTGACGTGCACTAATGAGCCCCAATAAAGTCAAAACTGGTCTGCACTTAAGAATCCAATAAACTGCCATAGCTCTGCTTTAAAACCAAGTGGGTGTGTATAAATCTTTAAGGTTTTCCATGTAAATGGAAAAAATGTCTGGTTTGCATATAAGGACCATATTTTAATATGCTGATTGGAAGACCCTGCATTGCATTGATGAACCACTGATGAATAGAGTCTACAGTTGGGAATTCAATTGGCATATTGCCCTGACTATGCTTTACATCCCAATGGGTGAAGTTCAGTTCAGTTTATTCATATAAATCATATCATACTTTTCTTCAATATTGCCCTGGTTAGATTAAATCCATGCACCCAGTGCTGCAAGCTAATATACATGTTACTATGTCACCTTAGTAATAGTATTAGGGTTTTAGGCCTTAGAGCAAAATATGCTAATGTAAATTCCATGAAATGATTCCATTTAAGTGACATTTAAATGCATCATAGCTAATAAATAAGTGCCTGTAGTTATGCAGGCACATAGTACATAGTACATTACCATGTACATAGTTAGTCATCAATTGTAGTCAGTGACGTAACTATAGAGCAAGCAGATGCCATGGGGTTGCCATGGGGAGGCCTCTATAGTTGTAAAGGACTCCCTCCTCCACAGCCATGATCCTGCCTGCTAGCAGAGAAGGAGGACACAAGACTGCGAAAGACACCGGCAGGGGGCGGGGAGTGTGCTGGTGTGGGTTGCTGTGTGCCGGGCCCCTCCGATGATTTTTGGGGAACTTTTACGTCATTGAATTTAGCATTCAATTCAGTTTGTTTAATAATACTCTGCCTCTCGAATATTTCTTTTGATGATGTTTGTTTGTAAACAAGTAGCTGGTAAACACCAACTTCTGATTGCTGTCAGTTATTGCACCTGGGAAAACTGGTGGGACTCATTTTAAAACACTGGGCAATGTATAGAACACAAATACATAAATATCAATATTCTGTTAACATTAGTATGCATACAACCTGATGTTTCTTTCTGTATCTAAAGGGATTTTTATCTTGGTGATACACTAGTAACAGAGAAAGCACTGTAGCATGCGGTGATTGCCTTCCTGCCTTCAGGTATCTTTTTGTGGCTTAAAGAAAGAAAATCACTTGAAAGTCTTTGAAGAGAATCATGGTAATATCACAATTTAAGTATAGTAGCACAATGAGATTGCCTTAGAACAGTCTATTGTCTCGTAATGTGTCTTGATTTGATGCTAAAAGAAGATGAATCAAACCCTTGTGTCCTTTTGGTGGTATCATCTTATCTAACAGACAAAGCACATACTCTATGTATATTGTACCACATCTCTACATAGTGACAGTGGTAGAGCCTTAATGGCTAAATCAGTGGAAGAAAAGGGAAAATCATTTATACTTTTTCAGGCCAAATCTCAGCAATGCCTTCATAGCAATTAAACCAATGTAATGTATGTTTGTATGTTTATATTTGAATTTATTTTCTATATCTCATCAATAAAAAGAAAAGTTTCCGCTGAAATGTAAACCAGAGCCGGTCAGTTTTGCAAATCAAAAAAATACAAAATAACTGATGCAGGAACTGGAATACCATGTGTGGTGAGGTGGGTTGACAGTGTGTGATCAGAAAATAATTGTAGAAATTCTAAAAATAATGTATTTTCCATTATGATGCCTTTAACTATAAAATGCAGCTTATCATCTTGTTCAACCACATTTAAATGACAAGAAAAACCATGTTCATTGTGCGGTGCTAAAATGTTAGTCCCACAGAGATGTCTTTGGGGCAGATTTACTAAAGGGGGAAGTGGATAACGCGTTACCTCTCACGGATAATCAGGCAGACCCAAATTTGATAGCGAAAGAGATAGACACTAGCAGTGATTTGCACTCTATTGCCAGGCGACTTTTTGCTCTGGCAAATGGACGTTACGCCGCAAATTCACTAAAATGCTGATTTTACTGAAGGTTGCTAGACTTGCCTTCTCCAGCTCAGACCAGGCAAAGTGCAATGGAGTGCATAGATCTTCCTCAATCTTCAGTTACTTACATCATATTGGAAAAACTTCTAAGAATGCTGGCGTCTTTTTCCTTTTTTCCGGGTGATAGGCTGCAAAAATATTTTTGTGTATCCGGTTTCCCCCATACATTTTCCAACATATGGAACATTATTTTTCAATGGGCTCATGTTTAGGGCAATATAACAACTCTATTGACTTTATTAAGGTTAAGGACATGTCTACTTATCAGTGTAAATATAATGTATATGCTGCAACACGTAACATAAAGATGTCCATTCAAATTAAAATTTCCCGTCATATTCAAATTAGCCTGAGCGCAAGACCTCTAACGAATTTGCGCTAGGCAGAATTGAACACTAGTGCATCTTTGCTTTGATTTGCTCACATTGCCAAAGTAACACTAGCAAAAATTCGCCAGCATCCGTCGTCAGGACGAAACTTTGTATTTTAGTAAATTAGCATTGTCCCAGTGAATTTTCACCTGGCGAAGTGTTGCGATGGGTGGAAAGCGGAAATCTGAGAAAATGCCAGATTTGTCACAAAGATATCAGAAATTATACAGTATATATGAATTCTTATTATAAGAATAGAAAGTCCATAGTAATTTAGATAACAATTAGTGATGGGCGAATTTGCGCCATTTCGTTTCGCGAAAAATTTGCGAATTTTACGCGAAATTTGCAAACGGCGCCGGTGAATTTTTTGACGCAAATTTTCGCGGGCGTTTCGCGAATTTATTTGCTGGTGGCGAATCGCGCAAATTCGCCACAAATTCGCACCTGTCGAATAAATTCGCCCATCACTAATAACAATGTAAGAACAGATTTCTATAGGTGACTAGACATGGGCATTGGGCTATTGGGAATAGACTTCTCACCCCCATACACTTCAGTCATATTGTCATGTACTCATGTTCTTTGTTGTACTATTGTGTGGATCTAGTGAATGTGGACACCGTAGTATTAATGAAATAAAAATGATTCCTGTGGCTGTTTTTTCAGTTTGGTTCCATTCACAACTGAATATTTGGCAGCCTGTTGTTATATCCTACTGTGTGCAAAACCTGAGACATGACAACTTCATGGGGCATATATATCTTTACAAAAAAAAATGTTACAAAATGACACACAAACACTGAACCCAATAAACTGGAATGGGACTAATTGTCTGGAAACCTTTAATCTAGATTGTTCCAAAATACAACGTCCCTTACAAAGATGTTTTTGAAAAAATTATACTGGTTATTTTTTTCTGTAAATAATAGAATAGACTCTTGTACTTGATGTTGACTTAAGCTGGCCATAGATGCAAAGATCTGATCGTATGAATCGAGGATTCGTACGATTTTCGGACCGTGTGTGGAGAGTCCCGACATTTTTCGTCCAGCAGAGATCGGTCATTAGGTCGATCGGACAGGTTAAAAGATTTCTGTTGGCTGCCGATATCTCTGCATGTATTGCCGATCATACGATTTTCAGTTGGAGACTGTCACTAGCTTTGTTCAGACATAACTTTCGTACGATTGCTGTCAGGGGCAGAAAATCGGCTGATCTGTTCTTTTCTACTTTATCTGATTGGAATGGTTAGTGGCAGGTCGGGAGATGATTCGTATGATCGGATCTTTGCATCTATGGCCAGCTTAAGGTACAGTGAATCTAAGTTGATGGCATTAATCCATTCTGTGTTGTTTTTTAGTGTTTTATTATTTAGTGGTGTTTGGTATAACAGGACCCTGAAAAATCCAGGTCCCAAGTTGACATGTCCCATACCTATATTTAAATATAATAAATGTAATAAGTGACAAGAAAACCCAAGAAGATTGCATACACTTTTAAATATACTTTTTTGCCATACTACTAATTTTACCAATGAATACAACATATAATCCACATTTTAGTGCATTTTTATATTAGCACACCAGCCCCATCAATGCCAATTTTCATAGTAAGACTTAAGCCCTTACTACATCTGATATGGAAGTATAGTAGAACTATTGACTTCTTTCTGCATGCTTAAAGAAATCTCTCCTTATTTAGATTGAATGCATCTGAAAGAAAATATACATGTTTCATTGCCATACTGCTTCATTGTTGGAAGCAATTTGACTTTAGTTAGTAAATTAAATACAATATGTTCACTTGACTGACATTTATGAAAAGAATGATTCCAGTACCAATGGAATAAAACACTAACACTGCCCACAAGGAATACAATTCTGCGTATATATGTCCTGAATGTATGTATTTCAAGCATGCACAAAAGTGTGCTTGAAGATGAAAATGATTGAGACAAATGAATCAAATGGCCACCATTTCAACCACCCATCCATCCACCAGGTCCATTAACAAAGTCAGCTATTAACCTGCCTATTCGATTAGAATTTTTAAAACTCAATTCGAAGCTGCAAACAACTCCAAATTGATCCCTGGACCTCTCCCATTGGCTCAAACAGCAATTTAGCAGGTGGCAAATATTCAAATTCTAAATCTTAAAGGGCCAGAGCATGATAAATCTCGAAAATTTTATTCAAATTTTTAAAAAAAAACTCGAATCGAATTTGAATAACTCTCTAGTCGAATTTGACAGTTTTGGCCATAAATCCAATTTGAATTTTCAATTTGACCCTTGATAAATCTGCTCCGTAAAGTCAGCCCATACACTGAAATTCTACTACAGTTACACATTATGAATATATTCTTCTGAAAAGAAACGACAGTTACAAATCAAAAAAATATATTTTTACCCTATCAGAAAATTACACTCACTAAATTATTATTAGTGAGATAACACTGCTCAGTGCTTAGCAACCTCAAAATGTCAGGGTATTGTTCAGAATTCCACTGGTTATTACAAGGCATTTAATAAGTGAATGCCAAACACTGAAGAAAACAGTCCATTTTTTCTAACATACTCTGCAACTGTAAAAGCTTCTCAGTGGGTTGTATGGGCACCATTTGAATATGACTTCAGCTTAAAAGCATTGGAGGAGGTTGTCAGGAGAATGGTCCTATATATCCCATTGCCTGGGACAATGGGATGCCTTTTCTGTCCCCGTTGCAGCCAGTGTGTTTAATGCCGCTGTATGGATTTACACAGTGGGCTTTCCAAAAGGCATAGTGTCAAACAGGGTTTTAAAATCAAACAAAAAACCTATTTGTATATTTACGTTCTGCGGTCTGAGGGCTTCAGAATCACAGCAAGGAAGCTGTGTAGAATTCATTCTCTATTGATCTCAGATATTATAAAACATCAGGGAATTTACATTAAAACATCCAGCACATATACATTAACACCCACAGCAATGTGCATCTGCTGCTGCATCAATGCTGTGTCTGTATTTAACAGTGCAGGGGGAAACACGTGACTACCCTTAACAGGTTGTGCATGTTAATAAGGCACAATCTAAAAGTAATAAAGAAAGTTACATTGCAAGTGAGTACTCTGAATGCATTGCCTTTTTAGAGCAAAGCAATAGGTGTACAAATAAAGAGAGCATTGCATGTAACATGGTTGAATATGGTATGCTGATGTGAATAAAATATGCAAAAGTTCAGATAGCTAGGCACACTGAAAGCAGTGCAAACGTATGGACTCTACCCAAAACCAAGACAATGGACTGTAGAGGATGAACAGAGGCATTAACAACGGAATAATACTGTTATTCAAAAATGAAAAATTTGTGTTAATAAACATGTTTTGAATTGTATGGTCCATAGTAACAACTGGACACATTTAACTTAGAAAGACTTTTGTCTACTAAATTTCAGTTGTTAAGATCTTGGAGGAGCAAAACTGTGACTACAACCATACCTTTTTGTATGCAACTCAGATGATGAGGTACCTGTTGATTGGTACACAAATAACTAAACCCTAATTAACAGTATTTGTTTTAATAGTAAAAGGTATGGGGAAGTTATGTCATTTCCTAAGGCTAGCAGAACCATGACTTAAACAGATTCCACCTTGTTGCCACCCTAATTTACCTTCTGTATTTCTTTGGTGCAGCTTTACTTCTCCAAATATTTTGAGTACTTTTGCATATAGAGGGCACCAGTGCCATTGTTCTTTGGTACAAGTGCATATGCTGTCCCACCCCAGGTACAGGGCAATTGAAAAAAAAGAAGCTTAAGCTTAAAGGAAAACTATACCCCTCAAACAGTGTAGGTCTCCATAAAAAGATATTGCATAAAACAGCTCATATGTAAAACCCTGCTTCATGTAAATAAACCATTTTCATAATTATATACTTTTCTAGTAGTATGTGCCATTGGGAAATCATAAATAGAAAATTGGCATTTTAAAAATACAAGGGCCGCCCCCTGGGATCGTACGATTCACTGTGCACACAAACATATGAAACAAACCATATTTGTTAGGTCACATGAGCCAATTAACAGACAGAGTTATGTCTTTTGCTTCCACACTTCTCCTTGTTATAGTTAGCGTTGTAGTATTTCTGGTCAGGTGATCTCTGAGGCAACACACAGACCATCATGAAATGGGGGTTCAAGACAAGAGATGTAAAAGGGCAGTTTTTACTTAAATATATATTCCAGTTTGGTAAGATTCTTTAATATGACACTTAGGGGCAGATTCACTAAGGGTCGAATTTCGAAGTTAAAAATACTTCGAAATTCGACCCTCGAATTGAAATCCTTCGACTTCGAATATTCGAAGGATTTTAATCAAACGATCGAATGAATATCCTTCGATCAAAAAAAGTTTAGCAAGCCTATGGGGACCTTCCCCATAGGCTAACATTGACTTCGGTAGGTTTTATCTGCCGAAGTAGGGGGTCGAAGTTTTTTTTAAAGGGAAAGTACTTAGACTATCGAATGGTCGAATAGTCGAACGATTTTTACTTCGAATCGTTCGATTTCGTTCGAATTCGAACGAATTTAACCAATTCGATGGTCGAAGTACCCAAAAAATACTTCGAAATTCGAATTTTTTTCATTCGAATCCTTCACTCGAAGTTAGTGAATCTGCCCCTTAATATGATATAAACTATCTGTTGCTTAAGTGTTCATTTTGGGGGAAATTTTCCTTTAATACATTAAGCTTTTGTGGCATAAAACTGCTGGGCATCAAAATATGTACTGCAACCTTATGGATTACATTACATTTGTGTGCTCTTTAGGGGTAGAAGATGTTTTTTTTCCCTATGCTTGCATATAAAGTTTATATGTAAAATTACATTAATCATCTCTCAGAACTGTAGATGCAAATTTTTGAATCAAGCAAAGAAAAGTCAAATTTCTATATGCATGTGACAAGGCTTAGGCATCCCTATAACCCACTGTTTCAAAGACAGAAAATTACAACAGGTATAATAAAATTACAGATAATTTACTACCGTATTCTGTTTATCTTAGGAACAACTAGATCTTTGTCTATGTCTAATGCCAATTTGGGTTCTTATTTTCTTTCTTATCTCTGATTCAGAATGATTTGCACTTGTTTTTGTCTTGACTGTGCAGACTATTCTAACCTCAATGCTTCCCAGAAAGTTTTTGACCATGGCAAGGTGTTACTGTATCTCCTCAGTAGGGCTAAACTATACAGAAGATTAAATTATATATTTAACATTTAAAAAATACAAGCTGTTGCGATTTAAAAATTTCTATCTTTTCATCATGCATAGTATATTTGACATATTAACCCTGCATTGCACTTTTACATCTACTCCATCTAATGCCTCTCCAATTTGCCTCTGACAAGACAAAATGCTTCCTGAGGCCTAGATGGCAATTGGATCAGTTCCTGGATCAACTTTGAACTAAAAATGTCAGCCCCTTCTTGAAGCCATCTAATGTATAATTACAAACAAATTCAAGTAGAGAATTACTCAATTTCATAGTTCACAACCAGCTCTTGCCCACAAGAGATTACAGCATCCCTATAACTGTCAGGGTGAGATTATAATACTAGAATTACATCAGTTTTCCCCCAATGTATACCAGACTAAAGGAGGACTGAGATAAAGCTAACTTAGCTCTCTAAGGCCCTGGACCCTTGTTTACAAATTACAATAATATTGACTAAACATGGTACAGGTATGTTATCTATTATTTGGAATGCTTGGGGCCTGGGGGTTTCCAGATGAGGGATCTTTCAATAATTTGGATCACCATACATTAAGAGGCTTATTTATAAAAGGTCACATTTTAGTGAAAAACTCTGAAAGATGCACTAAAAATACAAATACCCTGGAAACATTTTAACTTTTAGGACAATTCCTTGCAACAAAAATCTGAAAACCAAATTTATTAAAATCAGTCCAATAAGATCTGTGCAGCTCCTACTAACTTCTATAGCACCTCCACAACTTTTACTTGGCAAAGTTTTGCATTAGAGGTTTTATTGGTATATACACTTACTTCAGAGCTTTTAAAGGAGAACTAAAGAGTAACTAAAGAAGTAGGCTAGAAATGTTGAACATTATGTTTTGTGCTTCTGTACAAGCCCAAGGCAACCACAGCCCTTCAGCAGGGAGGATCTGTGTCTCTGAAGATGCCGCAGTAGCTCCCCATCTTCTTTTCTGCTGAGACACTGCACATGTTCTGTGCTTCTGTCACTTACTGAGCTTAGGGACACACTCAGAATATACAGTACATATACAATATAAATGTCTGAATATAAGGAAGAAACCACTGCAATTAGCATCAGCATTTAATAATCAGCCTTGTAGCATCTGCTTATATTACAGGCCAACCTCATTTTCTGCTTGATAATTTGCAACAACCCCTAAACTTAGCTTCTCAACAGCTGCTCAGAGCCCACTGAGCATGTGAGAGTGTTGCAGACACTTTCCAAGATGGGGACCCCCTGTGACAAGTTTGAATTCCTGGATCATTGCTGCTACTGAGAAGCTGAAACTTTAGGCTGCTGCAAAATGTTCAGTATATAAAATATGGCATTTTTAGCCGTATTCGTTTTTAGAGTTTACTTCTCCTTTAAGAAATATAGACAAACCACAGATTTGTGGCAATTCAATTGTTTGTAACTGGCTAAAAAGTCTGCTAAAAATCACCTAAAAATCACCTAAACATTAAACTAAGGACAACAGGGATGCTTGTCCTTTCCTTATGTAGTCCAATGTATTTCTTGGTTTTTACACTTAATAAATCTTGCATTTTTAGAATTTTAAGGAATATAGACAGACCACAGTTTCATGGCAATTTAATTGTTCGTAACTGGCCCTAAGTCTGCTAAAAATCATCTAAACATTAATTAAGGACAACGGGGATGTTTGTCTTGGCATTATGTATTTTTGAAGACTTGTTACCATCAAGTATGATTACTATTTTATTATTATTCAGAGAGAAAGGAAACCATTTAAAAAATTATTTACTCCAGGTGGACTCCATTTCTTCCCGTAATTCTGATCTAGTTATTGACTACATAGAGCAATTGCACTGTAATGAGTGACAGGGAAATGAGATGTTGCATGTGGAAAACATTTAGGTGGGAAATGGAGAGGCTATCTGAAGGTGGAAAAATAATAGCAAGGATAATGGCAATGGTTTATCTGTTTGCTAACAAAATGTCTGTCTGTCTGTCTGACTGCCTTGCATTATTAAAGGGGATGTAAATGAATGGATATAAGTTTACTTAGAGGCAGATTTACTGAACTCGAATGAAGAATTCGAATGAAAATAAATTTGAATTTTCGAAGTATTTTTTTTGGGTATTTCGACCATCGAATGGGTCAAATTCGATTGAATGGAGTGATTCAAACGATTCAAAGTAAAAAACGTTCGTCCATTCGATAGTCAAATTACTGTCTCTTTAAAAAATACTTCGACTTCATGCTTTGCCACTTTAAGCCTACCGAGCTGCAATGTTAGCCTATGGGGACCTTCCCCAGAACTTTTCTAAGCTTTTTTTGATCGAATAAAAATCCTTCGATCGATC